>NW_026536056.1:0-183686 GCF_028551555.1 Melozone crissalis | reverse complement strand
AAGCTGCGCACACAATCGCAGTGTTGTACAGCTTGTTTCATCACCTTTGCGAAGTTGCCGCTCTCTCCGGCTCCCGGAGACGAAGAAGCTGCTTCTTCGCGCAAAGACGATTCTGCCGCTCACAGTGATCTGCGGTGTGCGCCTTCTGCCGAAAGAGGCCCGGGAACGGTGCTTAGCTCTGAGAAGCCCCATACGTGCTTCTTTAGCCTCTCTTCTCGTCTACATCTTAGCAAAAAGCTTTTCCACTCTGTCTGGCATGGAGAAACTGTGCCAGCACAGAAAACATCTCCCATCGTCTTCTAGAGGCTGCACGGAGGTCTGCCGAGTGTTTTGCAAGAAGAGAAAGAAAGTTGTCCAAAACAGCTTGCAATCGAATGTTCATGTGAATAGAAAAGGCAGGAGAGTGGTCAGGTACTGTTTTCTCTCAGTTGGCAAGCTGCGCACACAATCGCAGTGTTGTACAGCTTGTTTCATCACCTTTGCGAAGTTGCCGCTCTCTCCGGCTCCCGGAGACGAAGAAGCTGCTTCTTCGCGCAAAGACGATTCTGCCGCTCACAGTGCTCTGCTGTGTGCGCCTTCTGCCGAAAGAGGCCCGGGAGCGGTGCTTAGCTCTGCAGAGCACCGTACCTTGGTCTTTAGCCTCTCTTCTCGTCTACATCTTAGCAAAAAGCTTTTCCACTCTGTCTGGCAAGGAGAAACTGTGCCAGCACAGAAAACATCTCCCATCGTGTTCTAGAGGCTGCACGGAGGTCTGCCGAGTGTTTTGCAAGAAGAGAAAGAAAGTTGTCCAAAACAGCTTGCAATCGAATGTTCATGTGAATAGAAAAGGCAGGAGAGTGGTCAGGTACTGTTTTCTCTCAGTTGGCACGCTGCGTACACAATCGCAGTGTTGTACAGCTTGTTTCATCACCTTTGCGAAGTTGCCGCTCTCTCCGGCTCCCGGAGACGAAGAAGCTGCTTCTTCGCGCAAAGACGATTCTGCCGCTCACAGTGCTCTGCGGTGTGCGCCTTCTGCCGAAAGAGCCCCGGGAGCTGTGCTTAGCTCTGAGAAGCACCATACGTGCTTCTTTAGCCTCTCTTCTCGTCTACATCTTAGCAAAAAGCTTTTCCACTCTGTCTGGCAAGGAGAAACTGTGCCAGCACAGAAAACATCTCCCATCGTGTTCTAGAGGCTGCACGGAGGTCTGCCGAGTGTTTTGCAAGAAGAGAAAGAAAGTTGTCCAAAACAGCTTGCAATCGAATGTTCATGTGATTACAAAAGGCAGGAGAGTGGTCAGGTACTGTTTTCTCTCAGTTGGCAAGCTGCGCACACAATCGCAGTGTTGTACAGCTTGTTTCATCACCTTTGCCAAGTTGCCGCTCTCTCCGGCTCCCGGAGACGAAGAAGCTGCTTCTTCGCGCAAAGACGATTCTGCCGCTCACAGTGCTCTGCGGTGTGCGCCTTCTGCCGAAAGAGGTCCGGGAGCGGTGCTTAGCTCTGCAGAGCACCGTACCTTCGTCTTTAGCCTCTCTTCTCGTCTACATCTTAGCAAAAAGCTTTTCCACTCTGTCTGGCAAGGAGAAACTGTGCCAGCACAGAAAACATCTCCCATCGTGTTCTAGAGGCTGCACGGAGGTCTGCCGAGTATTTTGCAAGAAGAGAAAGAAAGTTGTCCAAAACAGCTTGCAATCGAATGTTCATGTGAATAGAAAAGGCAGGAGAGTGGTCAGGTACTGTTTTCTCTCAGTTGGCACGCTGCGCACACAATCGCAGTGTTGTACAGCTTGTTTCATCACCTTTGCCAAGTTGCCGCTCTCTCCGGCTCCCGGAGACGAAGAAGCTGCTTCTTCGCGCAAAGACGATTCTGCCGCTCACAGTGCTCTGCGGTGTGCGCCTTCTGCCGAAAGAGCCCCGGGAGCTGTGCTTAGCTCTGAGAAGCACCATACGTGCTTCTTTAGCCTCTCTTCTCGTCTACATCTTAGCAAAAAGCTTTTCCACTCTGTCTGGCAAGGAGAAACTGTGCCAGCACAGAAAACATCTCCCATCGTGTTCTAGAGGCTGCACGGAGGTCTGCCGAGTGTTTTGCAAGAAGAGAAAGAAAGTTGTCCAAAACAGCTTGCAATCGAATGTTCATGTGAATAGAAAAGGCAGGAGAGTGGTCAGGTACTGTTTTCTCTCAGTTGGCACGCTGCGCACACAATCGCAGTGTTGTACAGCTTGTTTCATCACCTTTGCCAAGTTGCCGCTCTCTCCGGCTCCCGGAGACGAAGAAGCTGCTTCTTCGCGCAAAGACGATTCTGCCGCTCACAGTGCTCTGCGGTGTGCGCCTTCTGCCGAAAGAGCCCGGGAGCTGTGCTTAGCTCTGAGAAGCACCATACGTGCTTCTTTAGCCTCTCTTCTCGTCTACATCTTAGCAAAAAGCTTTTCCACTCTGTCTGGCAAGGAGAAACTGTGCCAGCACAGAAAACATCTCCCATCGTCTTCTAGAGGCTGCACGGAGGTCTGCCGAGTGTTTTGCAAGAAGAGAAAGAAAGTTGTCCAAAACAGCTTCCAATCGAATGTTCATGTGAATAGAAAAGGCAGGAGAGTGGTCAGGTACTGTTTTCTCTCAGTTGGCAAGCTGCGCACACAATCGCAGTGTTGTACAGCTTGTTTCATCACCTTTGCGAAGTTGCCGCTCTCTCCGGCTCCCGGAGACGAAGAAGCTGCTTCTTCGCGCAAAGACGATTCTGCCGCTCACAGTGCTCTGCGGTGTGCGCCTTCTGCCGAAAGACGCCCGGGAGCGGTGCTTAGCTCTGCAGAGCACCGTACCTTCGTCTTTAGCCTCTCTTCTCGTCTACATCTTAGCAAAAAGCTTTTCCACTCTGTCTGGCAAGGAGAAACTCTGCCAACACAAAAAACATCTCCCATCGTGTTCTAGAGGCTGCACGGAGGTCTGCCGAGTGTTTTGCAAGAAGAGAAAGAAAGTTGTCCAAAACAGCTTGCAATCGAATGTTCATGTGAATAGAAAAGGCAGGAGAGTGGTCAGGTACTGTTTTCTCTCAGTTGGCACGCTGCGCACACAATCGCAGTGTTGTACAGCTTGTTTCATCACCTTTGCCAAGTTGCCGCTCTCTCCGGCTCCCGGAGACGAAGAAGCTGCTTCTTCGCGCAAAGACGATTCTGCCGCTCACAGTGATCTGCGGTGTGCGCCTTCTGCCGAAAGAGCCCCGGGAGATGTGCTTAGCTCTGAGAAGCACCATACGTGCTTCTTTAGCCTCTCTTCTCGTCTACATCTTAGCAAAAAGCTTTTCCACTCTGTCTGGCAAGGAGAAACTGTGCCAGCACAGAAAACATCTCCCATCGTCTTCTAGAGGCTGCACGGAGGTCTGCCGAGTGTTTTGCAAGAAGAGAAAGAAAGTTGTCCAAAACAGCTTCCAATGGAATGTTCATGTGAATAGAAAAGGCAGGAGAGTGGTCAGGTACTGTTTTCTCTCAGTTGGCAAGCTGCGCACACAATCGCAGTGTTGTACAGCTTGTTTCATCACCTTTGCGAAGTTGCCGCTCTCTCCGGCTCCCGGAGACGAAGAAGCTGCTTCTTCGCGCAAAGACGATTCTGCCGCTCACAGTGCTCTGCGGTGTGCGCCTTCTGCCGAAAGACGCCCGGGAGCGGTGCTTAGCTCTGCAGAGCACCGTACCTTCGTCTTTAGCCTCTCTTCTCGTCTACATCTTAGCAAAAAGCTTTTCCACTCTGTCTGGCAAGGAGAAACTGTGCCAGCACAGAAAACATCTCCATCGTCTTCTAGAGGCTGCACGGAGGTCTGCCGAGTGTTTTGCAAGAAGTGAAAGAAAGTTGTCCAAAACAGCTTCCAATCGAATGTTCATGTGAATAGAAAATGCAGGAGAGTGGTCAGGTACTGTTTTCTCTCAATTGGAAAGCTGCGCACACAATCGCAGTGTTGTACAGCTTGTTTCATCACCTTTGCGAAGTTGCCGCTCTCTCCGGCTCCCGGAGACGAAGAAGCTGCTTCTTCGCGCAAAGACGATTCTGCCGCTCACAGTGATCTGCGGTGTGCGGCTTCTGACGAAAGAGGCCCGGGAACGGTGCTTAGCTCTGAGAAGCCCCATACGTGCTTCTTTAGCCTCTCTTCTCGTCTACATCTTAGCAAAAAGCTTTTCCACTCTGTCTGGCATGGAGAAACTGTGCCAGCACAGAAAACACCTCCCATCGTCTTCTAGAGGCTGCACGGAGGTCTGCCGAGTGTTTTGCAAGAAGAGAAAGAAAGTTGTCCAAAACAGCTTGCAATCGAATGTTCATGTGAATAGAAAAGGCAGGAGAGTGGTCAGGTACTGTTTTCTCTCAGTTGGCACGCTGCGCACACAATCGCAGTGTTGTACAGCTTGTTTCATCACCTTTGCGAAGTTGCCGCTCTCTCCGGCTCCCGGAGACGAAGAAGCTGCTTCTTCGCGCAAAGACGATTCTGCCGCTCACAGTGCTCTGCTGTGTGCGCCTTCTGCCGAAAGACGCCCGGGAGCGGTGCTTAGCTCTGCAGAGCACCGTACCTTGGTCTTTAGCCTCTCTTCTCGTCTACATCTTAGCAAAAAGCTTTTCCACTCTGTCTGGCAAGGAGAAACTGTGCCAGCACAGAAAACATCTCCCATCGTGTTCTAGAGGCTGCACGGAGGTCTGCCGAGTGTTTTGCAAGAAGAGAAAGAAAGTTGTCCAAAACAGCTTGCAATCGAATGTTCATGTGAATAGAAAAGGCAGGAGAGTGGTCAGGTACTGTTTTCTCTCAGTTGGCACGCTGCGTACACAATCGCAGTGTTGTACAGCTTGTTTCATCACCTTTGCGAAGTTGCCGCTCTCTCCGGCTCCCGGAGACGAAGAAGCTGCTTCTTCGCGCAAAGACGATTCTGCCGCTCACAGTGCTCTGCGGTGTGCGCCTTCTGCCGAAAGAGCCCCGGGAGCTGTGCTTAGCTCTGAGAAGCACCATACGTGCTTCTTTAGCCTCTCTTCTCGTCTACATCTTAGCAAAAAGCTTTTCCACTCTGTCTGGCATGGAGAAACTGTGCCAGCACAGAAAACATCTCCCATCGTGTTCTAGAGGCTGCACGGAGGTCTGCCGAGTGTTTTGCAAGAAGAGAAAGAAAGTTGTCCAAAACAGCTTCCAATCGAATGTTCATGTGATTACAAAAGGCAGGAGAGTGGTCAGGTACTGTTTTCTCTCAGTTGGCAAGCTGCGCACACAATCGCAGTGTTGTACAGCTTGTTTCATCACCTTTGCGAAGTTGCCGCTCTCTCCGGCTCCCGGAGACGAAGAAGCTGCTTCTTCGCGCAAAGACGATTCTGCCGCTCACAGTGCTCTGCTGTGTGCGCCTTCTGCCGAAAGAGGCCCGGGAGCGGTGCTTAGCTCTGCAGAGCACCGTACCTTGGTCTTTAGCCTCTCTTCTCGTCTACATCTTAGCAAAAAGCTTTTCCACTCTGTCTGGCAAGGAGAAACTGTGCCAGCACAGAAAACATCTCCCATCGTGTTCTAGAGGCTGCACGGAGGTCTGCCGAGTGTTTTGCAAGAAGAGAAAGAAAGTTGTCCAAAACAGCTTGCAATCGAATGTTCATGTGAATAGAAAAGGCAGGAGAGTGGTCAGGTACTGTTTTCTCTCAGTTGGCACGCTGCGTACACAATCGCAGTGTTGTACAGCTTGTTTCATCACCTTTGCGAAGTTGCCGCTCTCTCCGGCTCCCGGAGACGAAGAAGCTGCTTCTTCGCGCAAAGACGATTCTGCCGCTCACAGTGCTCTGCGGTGTGCGCCTTCTGCCGAAAGAGCCCCGGGAGCTGTGCTTAGCTCTGAGAAGCACCATACGTGCTTCTTTAGCCTCTCTTCTCGTCTACATCTTAGCAAAAAGCTTTTCCACTCTGTCTGGCAAGGAGAAACTGTGCCAGCACAGAAAACATCTCCCATCGTGTTCTAGAGGCTGCACGGAGGTCTGCCGAGTGTTTTGCAAGAAGAGAAAGAAAGTTGTCCAAAACAGCTTGCAATCGAATGTTCATGTGATTACAAAAGGCAGGAGAGTGGTCAGGTACTGTTTTCTCTCAGTTGGCAAGCTGCGCACACAATCGCAGTGTTGTACAGCTTGTTTCATCACCTTTGCCAAGTTGCCGCTCTCTCCGGCTCCCGGAGACGAAGAAGCTGCTTCTTCGCGCAAAGACGATTCTGCCGCTCACAGTGCTCTGCGGTGTGCGCCTTCTGCCGAAAGAGGTCCGGGAGCGGTGCTTAGCTCTGCAGAGCACCGTACCTTCGTCTTTAGCCTCTCTTCTCGTCTACATCTTAGCAAAAAGCTTTTCCACTCTGTCTGGCAAGGAGAAACTGTGCCAGCACAGAAAACATCTCCCATCGTGTTCTAGAGGCTGCACGGAGGTCTGCCGAGTATTTTGCAAGAAGAGAAAGAAAGTTGTCCAAAACAGCTTGCAATCGAATGTTCATGTGAATAGAAAAGGCAGGAGAGTGGTCAGGTACTGTTT
Organism: Melozone crissalis; assembly: GCF_028551555.1. Lineage (NCBI taxonomy): Eukaryota > Metazoa > Chordata > Aves > Passeriformes > Passerellidae > Melozone > Melozone crissalis. The sequence continues at coordinate 177,206 of NW_026536056.1, read as the reverse complement.
TCTCTCAGTTGGCACGCTGCGCACACAATCGCAGTGTTGTACAGCTTGTTTCATCACCTTTGCCAAGTTGCCGCTCTCTCCGGCTCCCGGAGACGAAGAAGCTGCTTCTTCGCGCAAAGACGATTCTGCCGCTCACAGTGCTCTGCGGTGTGCGCCTTCTGCCGAAAGAGCCCCGGGAGCTGTGCTTAGCTCTGAGAAGCACCATACGTGCTTCTTTAGCCTCTCTTCTCGTCTACATCTTAGCAAAAAGCTTTTCCACTCTGTCTGGCAAGGAGAAACTGTGCCAGCACAGAAAACATCTCCCATCGTGTTCTAGAGGCTGCACGGAGGTCTGCCGAGTGTTTTGCAAGAAGAGAAAGAAAGTTGTCCAAAACAGCTTGCAATCGAATGTTCATGTGAATAGAAAAGGCAGGAGAGTGGTCAGGTACTGTTTTCTCTCAGTTGGCACGCTGCGCACACAATCGCAGTGTTGTACAGCTTGTTTCATCACCTTTGCCAAGTTGCCGCTCTCTCCGGCTCCCGGAGACGAAGAAGCTGCTTCTTCGCGCAAAGACGATTCTGCCGCTCACAGTGCTCTGCGGTGTGCGCCTTCTGCCGAAAGAGCCCGGGAGCTGTGCTTAGCTCTGAGAAGCACCATACGTGCTTCTTTAGCCTCTCTTCTCGTCTACATCTTAGCAAAAAGCTTTTCCACTCTGTCTGGCAAGGAGAAACTGTGCCAGCACAGAAAACATCTCCCATCGTCTTCTAGAGGCTGCACGGAGGTCTGCCGAGTGTTTTGCAAGAAGAGAAAGAAAGTTGTCCAAAACAGCTTCCAATCGAATGTTCATGTGAATAGAAAAGGCAGGAGAGTGGTCAGGTACTGTTTTCTCTCAGTTGGCAAGCTGCGCACACAATCGCAGTGTTGTACAGCTTGTTTCATCACCTTTGCCAAGTTGCCGCTCTCTCCGGCTCCCGGAGACGAAGAAGCTGCTTCTTCGCGCAAAGACGATTCTGCCGCTCACAGTGCTCTGCGGTGTGCGCCTTCTGCCGAAAGACGCCCGGGAGCGGTGCTTAGCTCTGCAGAGCACCGTACCTTCGTCTTTAGCCTCTCTTCTCGTCTACATCTTAGCAAAAAGCTTTTCCACTCTGTCTGGCAAGGAGAAACTCTGCCAACACAAAAAACATCTCCCATCGTGTTCTAGAGGCTGCACGGAGGTCTGCCGAGTGTTTTGCAAGAAGAGAAAGAAAGTTGTCCAAAACAGCTTGCAATCGAATGTTCATGTGAATAGAAAAGGCAGGAGAGTGGTCAGGTACTGTTTTCTCTCAGTTGGCACGCTGCGCACACAATCGCAGTGTTGTACAGCTTGTTTCATCACCTTTGCCAAGTTGCCGCTCTCTCCGGCTCCCGGAGACGAAGAAGCTGCTTCTTCGCGCAAAGACGATTCTGCCGCTCACAGTGATCTGCGGTGTGCGCCTTCTGCCGAAAGAGCCCCGGGAGATGTGCTTAGCTCTGAGAAGCACCATACGTGCTTCTTTAGCCTCTCTTCTCGTCTACATCTTAGCAAAAAGCTTTTCCACTCTGTCTGGCAAGGAGAAACTGTGCCAGCACAGAAAACATCTCCCATCGTCTTCTAGAGGCTGCACGGAGGTCTGCCGAGTGTTTTGCAAGAAGAGAAAGAAAGTTGTCCAAAACAGCTTCCAATGGAATGTTCATGTGAATAGAAAAGGCAGGAGAGTGGTCAGGTACTGTTTTCTCTCAGTTGGCAAGCTGCGCACACAATCGCAGTGTTGTACAGCTTGTTTCATCACCTTTGCGAAGTTGCCGCTCTCTCCGGCTCCCGGAGACGAAGAAGCTGCTTCTTCGCGCAAAGACGATTCTGCCGCTCACAGTGCTCTGCGGTGTGCGCCTTCTGCCGAAAGACGCCCGGGAGCGGTGCTTAGCTCTGCAGAGCACCGTACCTTCGTCTTTAGCCTCTCTTCTCGTCTACATCTTAGCAAAAAGCTTTTCCACTCTGTCTGGCAAGGAGAAACTGTGCCAGCACAGAAAACATCTCCCATCGTCTTCTAGAGGCTGCACGGAGGTCTGCCGAGTGTTTTGCAAGAAGTGAAAGAAAGTTGTCCAAAACAGCTTCCAATCGAATGTTCATGTGAATAGAAAATGCAGGAGAGTGGTCAGGTACTGTTTTCTCTCAATTGGAAAGCTGCGCACACAATCGCAGTGTTGTACAGCTTGTTTCATCACCTTTGCGAAGTTGCCGCTCTCTCCGGCTCCCGGAGACGAAGAAGCTGCTTCTTCGCGCAAAGACGATTCTGCCGCTCACAGTGATCTGCGGTGTGCGGCTTCTGACGAAAGAGGCCCGGGAACGGTGCTTAGCTCTGAGAAGCCCCATACGTGCTTCTTTAGCCTCTCTTCTCGTCTACATCTTAGCAAAAAGCTTTTCCACTCTGTCTGGCATGGAGAAACTGTGCCAGCACAGAAAACACCTCCCATCGTCTTCTAGAGGCTGCACGGAGGTCTGCCGAGTGTTTTGCAAGAAGAGAAAGAAAGTTGTCCAAAACAGCTTGCAATCGAATGTTCATGTGAATAGAAAAGGCAGGAGAGTGGTCAGGTACTGTTTTCTCTCAGTTGGCACGCTGCGCACACAATCGCAGTGTTGTACAGCTTGTTTCATCACCTTTGCGAAGTTGCCGCTCTCTCCGGCTCCCGGAGACGAAGAAGCTGCTTCTTCGCGCAAAGACGATTCTGCCGCTCACAGTGCTCTGCTGTGTGCGCCTTCTGCCGAAAGACGCCCGGGAGCGGTGCTTAGCTCTGCAGAGCACCGTACCTTGGTCTTTAGCCTCTCTTCTCGTCTACATCTTAGCAAAAAGCTTTTCCACTCTGTCTGGCAAGGAGAAACTGTGCCAGCACAGAAAACATCTCCCATCGTGTTCTAGAGGCTGCACGGAGGTCTGCCGAGTGTTTTGCAAGAAGAGAAAGAAAGTTGTCCAAAACAGCTTGCAATCGAATGTTCATGTGAATAGAAAAGGCAGGAGAGTGGTCAGGTACTGTTTTCTCTCAGTTGGCACGCTGCGTACACAATCGCAGTGTTGTACAGCTTGTTTCATCACCTTTGCGAAGTTGCCGCTCTCTCCGGCTCCCGGAGACGAAGAAGCTGCTTCTTCGCGCAAAGACGATTCTGCCGCTCACAGTGCTCTGCGGTGTGCGCCTTCTGCCGAAAGAGCCCCGGGAGCTGTGCTTAGCTCTGAGAAGCACCATACGTGCTTCTTTAGCCTCTCTTCTCGTCTACATCTTAGCAAAAAGCTTTTCCACTCTGTCTGGCAAGGAGAAACTGTGCCAGCACAGAAAACATCTCCCATCGTGTTCTAGAGGCTGCACGGAGGTCTGCCGAGTGTTTTGCAAGAAGAGAAAGAAAGTTGTCCAAAACAGCTTCCAATCGAATGTTCATGTGATTACAAAAGGCAGGAGAGTGGTCAGGTACTGTTTTCTCTCAGTTGGCAAGCTGCGCACACAATCGCAGTGTTGTACAGCTTGTTTCATCACCTTTGCCAAGTTGCCGCTCTCTCCGGCTCCCGGAGACGAAGAAGCTGCTTCTTCGCGCAAAGACGATTCTGCCGCTCACAGTGCTCTGCGGTGTGCGCCTTCTGCCGAAAGACGCCCGGGAGCGGTGCTTAGCTCTGCAGAGCACCGTACCTTCGTCTTTAGCCTCTCTTCTCGTCTACATCTTAGCAAAAAGCTTTTCCACTCTGTCTGGCAAGGAGAAACTGTGCCAGCACAGAAAACATCTCCCATCGTGTTCTAGAGGCTGCACGGAGGTCTGCCGAGTATTTTGCAAGAAGAGAAAGAAAGTTGTCCAAAACAGCTTGCAATCGAATGTTCATGTGAATAGAAAAGGCAGGAGAGTGGTCAGGTACTGTTTTCTCTCAGTTGGCACGCTGCGCACACAATCGCAGTGTTGTACAGCTTGTTTCATCACCTTTGCGAAGTTGCCGCTCTCTCCGGCTCCCGGAGACGAAGAAGCTGCTTCTTCGCGCAAAGACGATTCTGCCGCTCACAGTGCTCTGCGGTGTGCGCCTTCTGCCGAAAGACGCCCGGGAGCGGTGCTTAGCTCTGCAGAGCACCGTACCTTCGTCTTTAGCCTCTCTTCTCGTCTACATCTTAGCAAAAAGCTTTTCCACTCTGTCTGGCAAGGAGAAACTGTGCCAACACAAAAAACATCTCCCATCGTGTTCTAGAGGCTGCACGGAGGTCTGCCGAGTGTTTTGCAAGAAGAGAAAGAAAGTTGTCCAAAACAGCTTGCAATCGAATGTTCATGTGAATAGAAAAGGCAGGAGAGTGGTCAGGTACTGTTTTCTCTCAGTTGGCACGCTGCGCACACAATCGCAGTGTTGTACAGCTTGTTTCATCACCTTTGCGAAGTTGCCGCTCTCTCCGGCTCCCGGAGACGAAGAAGCTGCTTCTTCGCGCAAAGACGATTCTGCCGCTCACAGTGCTCTGCGGTGTGCGCCTTCTGCCGAAAGAGCCCCGGGAGCTGTGCTTAGCTCTGAGAAGCACCATACGTGCTTCTTTAGCCTCTCTTCTCGTCTACATCTTAGCAAAAAGCTTTTCCACTCTGTCTGGCAAGGAGAAACTGTGCCAGCACAGAAAACATCTCCCATCGTCTTCTAGAGGCTGCACGGAGGTCTGCCGAGTGTTTTGCAAGAAGAGAAAGAAAGTTGTCCAAAACAGCTTGCAATCGAATGTTCATGTGAATAGAAAAGGCAGGAGAGTGGTCAGGTACTGTTTTCTCTCAGTTGGCAAGCTGCGCACACAATCGCAGTGTTGTACAGCTTGTTTCATCACCTTTGCCAAGTTGCCGCTCTCTCCGGCTCCCGGAGACGAAGAAGCTGCTTCTTCGCGCAAAGACGATTCTGCCGCTCACAGTGCTCTGCTGTGTGCGCCTTCTGCCGAAAGAGGCCCGGGAGCGGTGCTTAGCTCTGCAGAGCACCGTACCTTCGTCTTTAGCCTCTCTTCTCGTCTACATCTTAGCAAAAAGCTTTTCCACTCTGTCTGGCAAGGAGAAACTCTGCCAACACAAAAAACATCTCCCATCGTGTTCTAGAGGCTGCACGGAGGTCTGCCGAGTGTTTTGCAAGAAGAGAAAGAAAGTTGTCCAAAACAGCTTGCAATCGAATGTTCATGTGAATAGAAAAGGCAGGAGAGTGGTCAGGTACTGTTTTCTCTCAGTTGGCACGCTGCGCACACAATCGCAGTGTTGTACAGCTTGTTTCATCACCTTTGCGAAGTTGCCGCTCTCTCCGGCTCCCGGAGACGAAGAAGCTGCTTCTTCGCGCAAAGACGATTCTGCCGCTCACAGTGCTCTGCGGTGTGCGCCTTCTGCCGAAAGAGCCCCGGGAGCTGTGCTTAGCTCTGAGAAGCACCATACGTGCTTCTTTAGCCTCTCTTCTCGTCTACATCTTAGCAAAAAGCTTTTCCACTCTGTCTGGCAAGGAGAAACTGTGCCAGCACAGAAAACATCTCCCATCGTGTTCTAGAGGCTGCACGGAGGTCTGCCGAGTGTTTTGCAAGAAGAGAAAGAAAGTTGTCCAAAACAGCTTGCAATCGAATGTTCATGTGAATAGAAAAGGCAGGAGAGTGGTCAGGTACTGTTTTCTCTCAGTTGGCAAGCTGCGCACACAATCGCAGTGTTGTACAGCTTGTTTCATCACCTTTGCGAAGTTGCCGCTCTCTCCGGCTCCCGGAGACGAAGAAGCTGCTTCTTCGCGCAAAGACGATTCTGCCGCTCACAGTGCTCTGCGGTGTGCGCCTTCTGCCGAAAGACGCCCGGGAGCTGTGCTTAGCTCTGCAGAGCACCGTACCTTCGTCTTTAGCCTCTCTTCTCGTCTACATCTTAGCAAAAAGCTTTTCCACTCTGTCTGGCAAGGAGAAACTGTGCCAGCACAGAAAACATCTCCCATCGTCTTCTAGAGGCTGCACGGAGGTCTGCCGAGTGTTTTGCAAGAAGAGAAAGAAAGTTGTCCAAAACAGCTTGCAATCGAATGTTCATGTGAATAGAAAAGGCAGGAGAGTGGTCAGGTACTGTTTTCTCTCAATTGGAAAGCTGCGCACACAATCGCAGTGTTGTACAGCTTGTTTCATCACCTTTGCGAAGTTGCCGCTCTCTCCGGCTCCCGGAGACGAAGAAGCTGCTTCTTCGCGCAAAGACGATTCTGCCGCTCACAGTGCTCTGCGGTGTGCGCCTTCTGCCGAAAGAGGCCCGGGAGCGGTGCTTAGCTCTGAGAAGCCCCATAGGTGCTTCTTTAGCCTCTCTTCTCGTCTACATCTTAGCAAAAAGCTTTTCCACTCTGTCTGGCATGGAGAAACTGTGCCAGCACAGAAAACATCTCCCATCGTCTTCTAGAGGCTGCACGGAGGTCTGCCGAGTGTTTTGCAAGAAGAGAAAGAAAGTTGTCCAAAACAGCTTGCAATCGAATGTTCATGTGAATAGAAAAGGCAGGAGAGTGGTCAGGTACTGTTTTCTCTCAGTTGGCAAGCTGCGCACACAATCGCAGTGTTGTACAGCTTGTTTCATCACCTTTGCGAAGTTGCCGCTCTCTCCGGCTCCCGGAGACGAAGAAGCTGCTTCTTCGCGCAAAGACGATTCTGCCGCTCACAGTGCTCTGCGGTGTGCGCCTTCTGCCGAAAGAGGCCCGGGAGCGGTGCTTAGCTCTGAGAAGCCCCATAGGTGCTTCTTTAGCCTCTCTTCTCGTCTACATCTTAGCAAAAAGCTTTTCCACTCTGTCTGGCATGGAGAAACTGTGCCAGCACAGAAAACATCTCCCATCGTCTTCTAGAGGCTGCACGGAGGTCTGCCGAGTGTTTTGCAAGAAGAGAAAGAAAGTTGTCCAAAACAGCTTGCAATCGAATGTTCATGTGAATAGAAAAGGCAGGAGAGTGGTCAGGTACTGTTTTCTCTCAGTTGGCAAGCTGCGCACACAATCGCAGTGTTGTACAGCTTGTTTCATCACCTTTGCGAAGTTGCCGCTCTCTCCGGCTCCCGGAGACGAAGAAGCTGCTTCTTCGCGCAAAGACGATTCTGCCGCTCACAGTGCTCTGCTGTGTGCGCCTTCTGCCGAAAGAGGCCCGGGAGCGGTGCTTAGCTCTGCAGAGCACCGTACCTTCGTCTTTAGCCTCTCTTCTCGTCTACATCTTAGCAAAAAGCTTTTCCACTCTGTCTGGCAAGGAGAAACTGTGCCAGCACAAAAAACATCTCCCATCGTCTTCTAGAGGCTGCACGGAGGTCTGCCGAGTGTTTTGCAAGAAGAGAAAGAAAGTTGTCCAAAACAGCTTGCAATCGAATGTTCATGTGAATAGAAAAGGCAGGAGAGTGGTCAGGTACTGTTTTCTCTCAGTTGGCACGCTGCGTACACAATCGCAGTGTTGTACAGCTTGTTTCATCACCTTTGCGAAGTTGCCGCTCTCTCCGGCTCCCGGAGACGAAGAAGCTGCTTCTTCGCGCAAAGACGATTCTGCCGCTCACAGTGCTCTGCGGTGTGCGCCTTCTGCCGAAAGAGCCCCGGGAGCTGTGCTTAGCTCTGAGAAGCACCATACGTGCTTCTTTAGCCTCTCTTCTCGTCTACATCTTAGCAAAAAGCTTTTCCACTCTGTCTGGCAAGGAGAAACTGTGCCAGCACAGAAAACATCTCCCATCGTGTTCTAGAGGCTGCACGGAGGTCTGCCGAGTGTTTTGCAAGAAGAGAAAGAAAGTTGTCCAAAACAGCTTGCAATCGAATGTTCATGTGATTACAAAAGGCAGGAGAGTGGTCAGGTACTGTTTTCTCTCAGTTGGCAAGCTGCGCACACAATCGCAGTGTTGTACAGCTTGTTTCATCACCTTTGCCAAGTTGCCGCTCTCTCCGGCTCCCGGAGACGAAGAAGCTGCTTCTTCGCGCAAAGACGATTCTGCCGCTCACAGTGCTCTGCGGTGTGCGCCTTCTGCCGAAAGACGCCCGGGAGCGGTGCTTAGCTCTGCAGAGCACCGTACCTTCGTCTTTAGCCTCTCTTCTCGTCTACATCTTAGCAAAAAGCTTTTCCACTCTGTCTGGCAAGGAGAAACTGTGCCAGCACAGAAAACATCTCCCATCGTGTTCTAGAGGCTGCACGGAGGTCTGCCGAGTATTTTGCAAGAAGAGAAAGAAAGTTGTCCAAAACAGCTTCCAATCGAATGTTCATGTGAATAGAAAAGGCAGGAGAGTGGTCAGGTACTGTTTTCTCTCAGTTGGTCGCTGCGCACACAATCGCAGTGTTGTACAGCTTGTTTCATCACCTTTGCCAAGTTGCCGCTCTCTCCGGCTCCCGGAGACGAAGAAGCTGCTTCTTCGCGCAAAGACGATTCTGCCGCTCACAGTGCTCTGCGGTGTGCGCCTTCTGCCGAAAGAGGTCCGGGAGCGGTGCTTAGCTCTGCAGAGCACCGTACCTTCGTCTTTAGCCTCTCTTCTCGTCTACATCTTAGCAAAAAGCTTTTCCACTCTGTCTGGCATGGAGAAACTGTGCCAGCACAGAAAACACCTCCCATCGTGTTCTAGAGGCTGCACGGAGGTCTGCCGAGTGTTTTGCAAGAAGAGAAAGAAAGTTGTCCAAAACAGCTTGCAATCGAATGTTCATGTGAATAGAAAAGGCAGGAGAGTGGTCAGGTACTGTTTTCTCTCAGTTGGCACGCTGCGCACACAATCGCAGTGTTGTACAGCTTGTTTCATCACCTTTGCGAAGTTGCCGCTCTCTCCGGCTCCCGGAGACGAAGAAGCTGCTTCTTCGCGCAAAGACGATTCTGCCGCTCACAGTGCTCTGCTGTGTGCGCCTTCTGCCGAAAGAGGCCCGGGAGCGGTGCTTAGCTCTGCAGAGCACCGTACCTTGGTCTTTAGCCTCTCTTCTCGTCTACATCTTAGCAAAAAGCTTTTCCACTCTGTCTGGCAAGGAGAAACTGTGCCAGCACAGAAAACATCTCCCATCGTGTTCTAGAGGCTGCACGGAGGTCTGCCGAGTGTTTTGCAAGAAGAGAAAGAAAGTTGTCCAAAACAGCTTGCAATCGAATGTTCATGTGAATAGAAAAGGCAGGAGAGTGGTCAGGTACTGTTTTCTCTCAGTTGGCACGCTGCGTACACAATCGCAGTGTTGTACAGCTTGTTTCATCACCTTTGCGAAGTTGCCGCTCTCTCCGGCTCCCGGAGACGAAGAAGCTGCTTCTTCGCGCAAAGACGATTCTGCCGCTCACAGTGCTCTGCGGTGTGCGCCTTCTGCCGAAAGAGCCCCGGGAGCTGTGCTTAGCTCTGAGAAGCACCATACGTGCTTCTTTAGCCTCTCTTCTCGTCTACATCTTAGCAAAAAGCTTTTCCACTCTGTCTGGCATGGAGAAACTGTGCCAGCACAGAAAACATCTCCCATCGTGTTCTAGAGGCTGCACGGAGGTCTGCCGAGTGTTTTGCAAGAAGAGAAAGAAAGTTGTCCAAAACAGCTTGCAATCGAATGTTCATGTGATTACAAAAGGCAGGAGAGTGGTCAGGTACTGTTTTCTCTCAGTTGGCAAGCTGCGCACACAATCGCAGTGTTGTACAGCTTGTTTCATCACCTTTGCCAAGTTGCCGCTCTCTCCGGCTCCCGGAGACGAAGAAGCTGCTTCTTCGCGCAAAGACGATTCTGCCGCTCACAGTGCTCTGCGGTGTGCGCCTTCTGCCGAAAGACGCCCGGGAGCGGTGCTTAGCTCTGCAGAGCACCGTACCTTCGTCTTTAGCCTCTCTTCTCGTCTACATCTTAGCAAAAAGCTTTTCCACTCTGTCTGGCAAGGAGAAACTGTGCCAGCACAGAAAACATCTCCCATCGTGTTCTAGAGGCTGCACGGAGGTCTGCCGAGTATTTTGCAAGAAGAGAAAGAAAGTTGTCCAAAACAGCTTGCAATCGAATGTTCATGTGAATAGAAAAGGCAGGAGAGTGGTCAGGTACTGTTTTCTCTCAGTTGGCACGCTGCGCACACAATCGCAGTGTTGTACAGCTTGTTTCATCACCTTTGCGAAGTTGCCGCTCTCTCCGGCTCCCGGAGACGAAGAAGCTGCTTCTTCGCGCAAAGACGATTCTGCCGCTCACAGTGCTCTGCGGTGTGCGCCTTCTGCCGAAAGACGCCCGGGAGCGGTGCTTAGCTCTGCAGAGCACCGTACCTTCGTCTTTAGCCTCTCTTCTCGTCTACATCTTAGCAAAAAGCTTTTCCACTCTGTCTGGCAAGGAGAAACTGTGCCAACACAAAAAACATCTCCCATCGTGTTCTAGAGGCTGCACGGAGGTCTGCCGAGTGTTTTGCAAGAAGAGAAAGAAAGTTGTCCAAAACAGCTTGCAATCGAATGTTCATGTGAATAGAAAAGGCAGGAGAGTGGTCAGGTACTGTTTTCTCTCAGTTGGCACGCTGCGCACACAATCGCAGTGTTGTACAGCTTGTTTCATCACCTTTGCCAAGTTGCCGCTCTCTCCGGCTCCCGGAGACGAAGAAGCTGCTTCTTCGCGCAAAGACGATTCTGCCGCTCACAGTGCTCTGCGGTGTGCGCCTTCTGCCGAAAGAGCCCCGGGAGCTGTGCTTAGCTCTGAGAAGCACCATACGTGCTTCTTTAGCCTCTCTTCTCGTCTACATCTTAGCAAAAAGCTTTTCCACTCTGTCTGGCAAGGAGAAACTGTGCCAGCACAGAAAACATCTCCCATCGTCTTCTAGAGGCTGCACGGAGGTCTGCCGAGTGTTTTGCAAGAAGAGAAAGAAAGTTGTCCAAAACAGCTTGCAATCGAATGTTCATGTGAATAGAAAAGGCAGGAGAGTGGTCAGGTACTGTTTTCTCTCAGTTGGCAAGCTGCGCACACAATCGCAGTGTTGTACAGCTTGTTTCATCACCTTTGCCAAGTTGCCGCTCTCTCCGGCTCCCGGAGACGAAGAAGCTGCTTCTTCGCGCAAAGACGATTCTGCCGCTCACAGTGCTCTGCTGTGTGCGCCTTCTGCCGAAAGAGGCCCGGGAGCGGTGCTTAGCTCTGCAGAGCACCGTACCTTCGTCTTTAGCCTCTCTTCTCGTCTACATCTTAGCAAAAAGCTTTTCCACTCTGTCTGGCAAGGAGAAACTCTGCCAACACAAAAAACATCTCCCATCGTGTTCTAGAGGCTGCACGGAGGTCTGCCGAGTGTTTTGCAAGAAGAGAAAGAAAGTTGTCCAAAACAGCTTGCAATCGAATGTTCATGTGAATAGAAAAGGCAGGAGAGTGGTCAGGTACTGTTTTCTCTCAGTTGGCACGCTGCGCACACAATCGCAGTGTTGTACAGCTTGTTTCATCACCTTTGCCAAGTTGCCGCTCTCTCCGGCTCCCGGAGACGAAGAAGCTGCTTCTTCGCGCAAAGACGATTCTGCCGCTCACAGTGCTCTGCGGTGTGCGCCTTCTGCCGAAAGAGCCCCGGGAGCTGTGCTTAGCTCTGAGAAGCACCATACGTGCTTCTTTAGCCTCTCTTCTCGTCTACATCTTAGCAAAAAGCTTTTCCACTCTGTCTGGCAAGGAGAAACTGTGCCAGCACAGAAAACATCTCCCATCCTCTTCTAGAGGCTGCACGGAGCTCTGCCGAGTGTTTTGCAAGAAGAGAAAGAAAGTTGTCCAAAACAGCTTCCAATCGAATGTTCATGTGAATAGAAAAGGCAGGAGAGTGGTCAGGTACTGTTTTCTCTCAGTTGGCAAGCTGCGCACACAATCGCAGTGTTGTACAGCTTGTTTCATCACCTTTGCGAAGTTGCCGCTCTCTCCGGCTCCCGGAGACGAAGAAGCTGCTTCTTCGCGCAAAGACGATTCTGCCGCTCACAGTGCTCTGCGGTGTGCGCCTTCTGCCGAAAGACGCCCGGGAGCGGTGCTTAGCTCTGCAGAGCACCGTACCTTCGTCTTTAGCCTCTCTTCTCGTCTACATCTTAGCAAAAAGCTTTTCCACTCTGTCTGGCAAGGAGAAACTGTGCCAGCACAGAAAACATCTCCCATCGTCTTCTAGAGGCTGCACGGAGGTCTGCCGAGTGTTTTGCAAGAAGAGAAAGAAAGTTGTCCAAAACAGCTTGCAATCGAATGTTCATGTGAATAGAAAAGGCAGGAGAGTGGTCAGGTACTGTTTTCTCTCAATTGGAAAGCTGCGCACACAATCGCAGTGTTGTACAGCTTGTTTCATCACCTTTGCGAAGTTGCCGCTCTCTCCGGCTCCCGGAGACGAAGAAGCTGCTTCTTCGCGCAAAGACGATTCTGCCGCTCACAGTGCTCTGCGGTGTGCGCCTTCTGCCGAAAGAGGCCCGGGAGCGGTGCTTAGCTCTGAGAAGCCCCATAGGTGCTTCTTTAGCCTCTCTTCTCGTCTACATCTTAGCAAAAAGCTTTTCCACTCTGTCTGGCATGGAGAAACTGTGCCAGCACAGAAAACATCTCCCATCGTCTTCTAGAGGCTGCACGGAGGTCTGCCGAGTGTTTTGCAAGAAGAGAAAGAAAGTTGTCCAAAACAGCTTGCAATCGAATGTTCATGTGAATAGAAAAGGCAGGAGAGTGGTCAGGTACTGTTTTCTCTCAGTTGGCAAGCTGCGCACACAATCGCAGTGTTGTACAGCTTGTTTCATCACCTTTGCGAAGTTGCCGCTCTCTCCGGCTCCCGGAGACGAAGAAGCTGCTTCTTCGCGCAAAGACGATTCTGCCGCTCACAGTGCTCTGCTGTGTGCGCCTTCTGCCGAAAGAGGCCCGGGAGCGGTGCTTAGCTCTGCAGAGCACCGTACCTTGGTCTTTAGCCTCTCTTCTCGTCTACATCTTAGCAAAAAGCTTTTCCACTCTGTCTGGCAAGGAGAAACTGTGCCAGCACAAAAAACATCTCCCATCGTCTTCTAGAGGCTGCACGGAGGTCTGCCGAGTGTTTTGCAAGAAGAGAAAGAAAGTTGTCCAAAACAGCTTGCAATCGAATGTTCATGTGAATAGAAAAGGCAGGAGAGTGGTCAGGTACTGTTTTCTCTCAGTTGGCACGCTGCGTACACAATCGCAGTGTTGTACAGCTTGTTTCATCACCTTTGCGAAGTTGCCGCTCTCTCCGGCTCCCGGAGACGAAGAAGCTGCTTCTTCGCGCAAAGACGATTCTGCCGCTCACAGTGCTCTGCGGTGTGCGCCTTCTGCCGAAAGAGCCCCGGGAGCTGTGCTTAGCTCTGAGAAGCACCATACGTGCTTCTTTAGCCTCTCTTCTCGTCTACATCTTAGCAAAAAGCTTTTCCACTCTGTCTGGCAAGGAGAAACTGTGCCAGCACAGAAAACATCTCCCATCGTGTTCTAGAGGCTGCACGGAGGTCTGCCGAGTGTTTTGCAAGAAGAGAAAGAAAGTTGTCCAAAACAGCTTGCAATCGAATGTTCATGTGATTACAAAAGGCAGGAGAGTGGTCAGGTACTGTTTTCTCTCAGTTGGCAAGCTGCGCACACAATCGCAGTGTTGTACAGCTTGTTTCATCACCTTTGCCAAGTTGCCGCTCTCTCCGGCTCCCGGAGACGAAGAAGCTGCTTCTTCGCGCAAAGACGATTCTGCCGCTCACAGTGCTCTGCGGTGTGCGCCTTCTGCCGAAAGACGCCCGGGAGCGGTGCTTAGCTCTGCAGAGCACCGTACCTTCGTCTTTAGCCTCTCTTCTCGTCTACATCTTAGCAAAAAGCTTTTCCACTCTGTCTGGCAAGGAGAAACTGTGCCAGCACAGAAAACATCTCCCATCGTGTTCTAGAGGCTGCACGGAGGTCTGCCGAGTATTTTGCAAGAAGAGAAAGAAAGTTGTCCAAAACAGCTTCCAATCGAATGTTCATGTGAATAGAAAAGGCAGGAGAGTGGTCAGGTACTGTTTTCTCGCAGTTGGTCGCTGCGCACACAATCGCAGTGTTGTACAGCTTGTTTCATCACCTTTGCGAAGTTGCCGCTCTCTCCGGCTCCCGGAGACGAAGAAGCTGCTTCTTCGCGCAAAGACGATTCTGCCGCTCACAGTGCTCTGCGGTGTGCGCCTTCTGCCGAAAGAGGTCCGGGAGCGGTGCTTAGCTCTGCAGAGCACCGTACCTTCGTCTTTAGCCTCTCTTCTCGTCTACATCTTAGCAAAAAGCTTTTCCACTCTGTCTGGCAAGGAGAAACTGTGCCAGCACAAAAAACATCTCCCATCGTGTTCTAGAGGCTGCACGGAGGTCTGCCGAGTGTTTTGCAAGAAGAGAAAGAAAGTTGTCCAAAACAGCTTCCAATCGAATGTTCATGTGAATAGAAAAGGCAGGAGAGTGGTCAGGTACTGTTTTCTCTCACTTGGCAAGCTGCGCACACAATCGCAGTCTTGTACAGCTTGTTTCATCATCTTTGCGAAGTTGCCGCTCTCTCCGGCTCCCGGAGACGAAGAAGCTGCTTCTTCGCGCAAAGACGATTCTGCCGCTCACAGTGCTCTGCTGTGTGCGCCTTCTGCCGAAAGATCCCCGGGAGCGGTGCTTAGCTCTGCAGAGCACCGTACCTTCGTCTTTAGCCTCTCTTCTCGTCTACATCTTAGCAAAAAGCTTTTCCACTCTGTCTGGCAAGGAGAAACTCTGCCAACACATAAAACATCTCCCATCGTGTTCTAGAGGCTGCACGGAGGTCTGCCGAGTGTTTTGCAAGAAGAGAAAGAAAGTTGTCCAAAACAGCTTGCAATCGAATGTTCATGTGAATAGAAAAGGCAGGAGAGTGGTCAGGTACTGTTTTCTCTCAGTTGGCACGCTGCGCACACAATCGCAGTGTTGTACAGCTTGTTTCATCACCTTTGCCAAGTTGCCGCTCTCTCCGGCTCCCGGAGACGAAGAAGCTGCTTCTTCGCGCAAAGACGATTCTGCCGCTCACAGTGCTCTGCGGTGTGCGCCTTCTGCCGAAAGAGCCCCGGGAGCTGTGCTTAGCTCTGAGAAGCACCATACGTGCTTCTTTAGCCTCTCTTCTCGTCTACATCTTAGCAAAAAGCTTTTCCACTCTGTCTGGCAAGGAGAAACTGTGCCAGCACAGAAAACATCTCCCATCGTGTTCTAGAGGCTGCACGGAGGTCTGCCGAGTGTTTTGCAAGAAGAGAAAGAAAGTTGTCCAAAACAGCTTGCAATCGAATGTTCATGTGAATAGAAAAGGCAGGAGAGTGGTCAGGTACTGTTTTCTCTCAGTTGGCACGCTGCGCACACAATCGCAGTGTTGTACAGCTTGTTTCATCACCTTTGCCAAGTTGCCGCTCTCTCCGGCTCCCGGAGACGAAGAAGCTGCTTCTTCGCGCAAAGACGATTCTGCCGCTCACAGTGCTCTGCGGTGTGCGCCTTCTGCCGAAAGAGCCCGGGAGCTGTGCTTAGCTCTGAGAAGCACCATACGTGCTTCTTTAGCCTCTCTTCTCGTCTACATCTTAGCAAAAAGCTTTTCCACTCTGTCTGGCAAGGAGAAACTGTGCCAGCACAGAAAACATCTCCCATCGTCTTCTAGAGGCTGCACGGAGGTCTGCCGAGTGTTTTGCAAGAAGAGAAAGAAAGTTGTCCAAAACAGCTTCCAATCGAATGTTCATGTGAATAGAAAAGGCAGGAGAGTGGTCAGGTACTGTTTTCTCTCAGTTGGCAAGCTGCGCACACAATCGCAGTGTTGTACAGCTTGTTTCATCACCTTTGCGAAGTTGCCGCTCTCTCCGGCTCCCGGAGACGAAGAAGCTGCTTCTTCGCGCAAAGACGATTCTGCCGCTCACAGTGCTCTGCGGTGTGCGCCTTCTGCCGAAAGACGCCCGGGAGCGGTGCTTAGCTCTGCAGAGCACCGTACCTTCGTCTTTAGCCTCTCTTCTCGTCTACATCTTAGCAAAAAGCTTTTCCACTCTGTCTGGCAAGGAGAAACTCTGCCAACACAAAAAACATCTCCCATCGTGTTCTAGAGGCTGCACGGAGGTCTGCCGAGTGTTTTGCAAGAAGAGAAAGAAAGTTGTCCAAAACAGCTTGCAATCGAATGTTCATGTGAATAGAAAAGGCAGGAGAGTGGTCAGGTACTGTTTTCTCTCAGTTGGCACGCTGCGCACACAATCGCAGTGTTGTACAGCTTGTTTCATCACCTTTGCCAAGTTGCCGCTCTCTCCGGCTCCCGGAGACGAAGAAGCTGCTTCTTCGCGCAAAGACGATTCTGCCGCTCACAGTGATCTGCGGTGTGCGCCTTCTGCCGAAAGAGCCCCGGGAGATGTGCTTAGCTCTGAGAAGCACCATACGTGCTTCTTTAGCCTCACTTCTCGTCTACATCTTAGCAAAAAGCTTTTCCACTCTGTCTGGCAAGGAGAAACTGTGCCAGCACAGAAAACATCTCCCATCGTCTTCTAGAGGCTGCACGGAGGTCTGCCGAGTGTTTTGCAAGAAGAGAAAGAAAGTTGTCCAAAACAGCTTCCAATGGAATGTTCATGTGAATAGAAAAGGCAGGAGAGTGGTCAGGTACTGTTTTCTCTCAGTTGGCAAGCTGCGCACACAATCGCAGTGTTGTACAGCTTGTTTCATCACCTTTGCGAAGTTGCCGCTCTCTCCGGCTCCCGGAGACGAAGAAGCTGCTTCTTCGCGCAAAGACGATTCTGCCGCTCACAGTGCTCTGCGGTGTGCGCCTTCTGCCGAAAGACGCCCGGGAGCGGTGCTTAGCTCTGCAGAGCACCGTACCTTCGTCTTTAGCCTCTCTTCTCGTCTACATCTTAGCAAAAAGCTTTTCCACTCTGTCTGGCAAGGAGAAACTGTGCCAGCACAGAAAACATCTCCCATCGTCTTCTAGAGGCTGCACGGAGGTCTGCCGAGTGTTTTGCAAGAAGTGAAAGAAAGTTGTCCAAAACAGCTTCCAATCGAATGTTCATGTGAATAGAAAATGCAGGAGAGTGGTCAGGTACTGTTTTCTCTCAATTGGAAAGCTGCGCACACAATCGCAGTGTTGTACAGCTTGTTTCATCACCTTTGCGAAGTTGCCGCTCTCTCCGGCTCCCGGAGACGAAGAAGCTGCTTCTTCGCGCAAAGACGATTCTGCCGCTCACAGTGATCTGCGGTGTGCGGCTTCTGACGAAAGAGGCCCGGGAACGGTGCTTAGCTCTGAGAAGCCCCATACGTGCTTCTTTAGCCTCTCTTCTCGTCTACATCTTAGCAAAAAGCTTTTCCACTCTGTCTGGCATGGAGAAACTGTGCCAGCACAGAAAACACCTCCCATCGTCTTCTAGAGGCTGCACGGAGGTCTGCCGAGTGTTTTGCAAGAAGAGAAAGAAAGTTGTCCAAAACAGCTTGCAATCGAATGTTCATGTGAATAGAAAAGGCAGGAGAGTGGTCAGGTACTGTTTTCTCTCAGTTGGCACGCTGCGCACACAATCGCAGTGTTGTACAGCTTGTTTCATCACCTTTGCGAAGTTGCCGCTCTCTCCGGCTCCCGGAGACGAAGAAGCTGCTTCTTCGCGCAAAGACGATTCTGCCGCTCACAGTGCTCTGCTGTGTGCGCCTTCTGCCGAAAGACGCCCGGGAGCGGTGCTTAGCTCTGCAGAGCACCGTACCTTCGTCTTTAGCCTCTCTTCTCGTCTACATCTTAGCAAAAAGCTTTTCCACTCTGTCTGGCAAGGAGAAACTGTGCCAGCACAGAAAACATCTCCCATCGTGTTCTAGAGGCTGCACGGAGGTCTGCCGAGTGTTTTGCAAGAAGAGAAAGAAAGTTGTCCAAAACAGCTTGCAATCGAATGTTCATGTGAATAGAAAAGGCAGGAGAGTGGTCAGGTACTGTTTTCTCTCAGTTGGCACGCTGCGTACACAATCGCAGTGTTGTACAGCTTGTTTCATCACCTTTGCGAAGTTGCCGCTCTCTCCGGCTCCCGGAGACGAAGAAGCTGCTTCTTCGCGCAAAGACGATTCTGCCGCTCACAGTGCTCTGCGGTGTGCGCCTTCTGCCGAAAGAGCCCCGGGAGCTGTGCTTAGCTCTGAGAAGCACCATACGTGCTTCTTTAGCCTCTCTTCTCGTCTACATCTTAGCAAAAAGCTTTTCCACTCTGTCTGGCATGGAGAAACTGTGCCAGCACAGAAAACATCTCCCATCGTGTTCTAGAGGCTGCACGGAGGTCTGCCGAGTGTTTTGCAAGAAGAGAAAGAAAGTTGTCCAAAACAGCTTCCAATCGAATGTTCATGTGATTACAAAAGGCAGGAGAGTGGTCAGGTACTGTTTTCTCTCAGTTGGCAAGCTGCGCACACAATCGCAGTGTTGTACAGCTTGTTTCATCACCTTTGCCAAGTTGCCGCTCTCTCCGGCTCCCGGAGACGAAGAAGCTGCTTCTTCGCGCAAAGACGATTCTGCCGCTCACAGTGCTCTGCGGTGTGCGCCTTCTGCCGAAAGACGCCCGGGAGCGGTGCTTAGCTCTGCAGAGCACCGTACCTTCGTCTTTAGCCTCTCTTCTCGTCTACATCTTAGCAAAAAGCTTTTCCACTCTGTCTGGCAAGGAGAAACTGTGCCAGCACAGAAAACATCTCCCATCGTCTTCTAGAGGCTGCACGGAGGTCTGCCGAGTATTTTGCAAGAAGAGAAAGAAAGTTGTCCAAAACAGCTTGCAATCGAATGTTCATGTGAATAGAAAAGGCAGGAGAGTGGTCAGGTACTGTTTTCTCTCAGTTGGCACGCTGCGCACACAATCGCAGTGTTGTACAGCTTGTTTCATCACCTTTGCGAAGTTGCCGCTCTCTCCGGCTCCCGGAGACGAAGAAGCTGCTTCTTCGCGCAAAGACGATTCTGCCGCTCACAGTGCTCTGCGGTGTGCGCCTTCTGCCGAAAGACGCCCGGGAGCGGTGCTTAGCTCTGCAGAGCACCGTACCTTCGTCTTTAGCCTCTCTTCTCGTCTACATCTTAGCAAAAAGCTTTTCCACTCTGTCTGGCAAGGAGAAACTGTGCCAACACAAAAAACATCTCCCATCGTGTTCTAGAGGCTGCACGGAGGTCTGCCGAGTGTTTTGCAAGAAGAGAAAGAAAGTTGTCCAAAACAGCTTGCAATCGAATGTTCATGTGAATAGAAAAGGCAGGAGAGTGGTCAGGTACTGTTTTCTCTCAGTTGGCACGCTGCGCACACAATCGCAGTGTTGTACAGCTTGTTTCATCACCTTTGCGAAGTTGCCGCTCTCTCCGGCTCCCGGAGACGAAGAAGCTGCTTCTTCGCGCAAAGACGATTCTGCCGCTCACAGTGCTCTGCGGTGTGCGCCTTCTGCCGAAAGAGCCCCGGGAGCTGTGCTTAGCTCTGAGAAGCACCATACGTGCTTCTTTAGCCTCTCTTCTCGTCTACATCTTAGCAAAAAGCTTTTCCACTCTGTCTGGCAAGGAGAAACTGTGCCAGCACAGAAAACATCTCCCATCGTCTTCTAGAGGCTGCACGGAGGTCTGCCGAGTGTTTTGCAAGAAGAGAAAGAAAGTTGTCCAAAACAGCTTGCAATCGAATGTTCATGTGAATAGAAAAGGCAGGAGAGTGGTCAGGTACTGTTTTCTCTCAGTTGGCAAGCTGCGCACACAATCGCAGTGTTGTACAGCTTGTTTCATCACCTTTGCCAAGTTGCCGCTCTCTCCGGCTCCCGGAGACGAAGAAGCTGCTTCTTCGCGCAAAGACGATTCTGCCGCTCACAGTGCTCTGCTGTGTGCGCCTTCTGCCGAAAGAGGCCCGGGAGCGGTGCTTAGCTCTGCAGAGCACCGTACCTTCGTCTTTAGCCTCTCTTCTCGTCTACATCTTAGCAAAAAGCTTTTCCACTCTGTCTGGCAAGGAGAAACTCTGCCAACACAAAAAACATCTCCCATCGTGTTCTAGAGGCTGCACGGAGGTCTGCCGAGTGTTTTGCAAGAAGAGAAAGAAAGTTGTCCAAAACAGCTTGCAATCGAATGTTCATGTGAATAGAAAAGGCAGGAGAGTGGTCAGGTACTGTTTTCTCTCAGTTGGCACGCTGCGCACACAATCGCAGTGTTGTACAGCTTGTTTCATCACCTTTGCCAAGTTGCCGCTCTCTCCGGCTCCCGGAGACGAAGAAGCTGCTTCTTCGCGCAAAGACGATTCTGCCGCTCACAGTGCTCTGCGGTGTGCGCCTTCTGCCGAAAGAGCCCCGGGAGCTGTGCTTAGCTCTGAGAAGCACCATACGTGCTTCTTTAGCCTCTCTTCTCGTCTACATCTTAGCAAAAAGCTTTTCCACTCTGTCTGGCAAGGAGAAACTGTGCCAGCACAGAAAACATCTCCCATCGTGTTCTAGAGGCTGCACGGAGGTCTGCCGAGTGTTTTGCAAGAAGAGAAAGAAAGTTGTCCAAAACAGCTTCCAATCGAATGTTCATGTGAATAGAAAAGGCAGGAGAGTGGTCAGGTACTGTTTTCTCTCAGTTGGCAAGCTGCGCACACAATCGCAGTGTTGTACAGCTTGTTTCATCACCTTTGCGAAGTTGCCGCTCTCTCCGGCTCCCGGAGACGAAGAAGCTGCTTCTTCGCGCAAAGACGATTCTGCCGCTCACAGTGCTCTGCGGTGTGCGCCTTCTGCCGAAAGACGCCCGGGAGCTGTGCTTAGCTCTGCAGAGCACCGTACCTTCGTCTTTAGCCTCTCTTCTCGTCTACATCTTAGCAAAAAGCTTTTCCACTCTGTCTGGCAAGGAGAAACTGTGCCAGCACAGAAAACATCTCCCATCGTCTTCTAGAGGCTGCACGGAGGTCTGCCGAGTGTTTTGCAAGAAGAGAAAGAAAGTTGTCCAAAACAGCTTGCAATCGAATGTTCATGTGAATAGAAAAGGCAGGAGAGTGGTCAGGTACTGTTTTCTCTCAATTGGAAAGCTGCGCACACAATCGCAGTGTTGTACAGCTTGTTTCATCACCTTTGCGAAGTTGCCGCTCTCTCCGGCTCCCGGAGACGAAGAAGCTGCTTCTTCGCGCAAAGACGATTCTGCCGCTCACAGTGCTCTGCGGTGTGCGCCTTCTGCCGAAAGAGGCCCGGGAGCGGTGCTTAGCTCTGAGAAGCCCCATAGGTGCTTCTTTAGCCTCACTTCTCGTCTACATCTTAGCAAAAAGCTTTTCCACTCTGTCTGGCATGGAGAAACTGTGCCAGCACAGAAAACATCTCCCATCGTCTTCTAGAGGCTGCACGGAGGTCTGCCGAGTGTTTTGCAAGAAGAGAAAGAAAGTTGTCCAAAACAGCTTGCAATCGAATGTTCATGTGAATAGAAAAGGCAGGAGAGTGGTCAGGTACTGTTTTCTCTCAGTTGGCAAGCTGCGCACACAATCGCAGTGTTGTACAGCTTGTTTCATCACCTTTGCGAAGTTGCCGCTCTCTCCGGCTCCCGGAGACGAAGAAGCTGCTTCTTCGCGCAAAGACGATTCTGCCGCTCACAGTGCTCTGCTGTGTGCGCCTTCTGCCGAAAGAGGCCCGGGAGCGGTGCTTAGCTCTGCAGAGCACCGTACCTTCGTCTTTAGCCTCTCTTCTCGTCTACATCTTAGCAAAAAGCTTTTCCACTCTGTCTGGCAAGGAGAAACTGTGCCAGCACAAAAAACATCTCCCATCGTCTTCTAGAGGCTGCACGGAGGTCTGCCGAGTGTTTTGCAAGAAGAGAAAGAAAGTTGTCCAAAACAGCTTGCAATCGAATGTTCATGTGAATAGAAAAGGCAGGAGAGTGGTCAGGTACTGTTTTCTCTCAGTTGGCACGCTGCGTACACAATCGCAGTGTTGTACAGCTTGTTTCATCACCTTTGCGAAGTTGCCGCTCTCTCCGGCTCCCGGAGACGAAGAAGCTGCTTCTTCGCGCAAAGACGATTCTGCCGCTCACAGTGCTCTGCGGTGTGCGCCTTCTGCCGAAAGAGCCCCGGGAGCTGTGCTTAGCTCTGAGAAGCACCATACGTGCTTCTTTAGCCTCTCTTCTCGTCTACATCTTAGCAAAAAGCTTTTCCACTCTGTCTGGCAAGGAGAAACTGTGCCAGCACAGAAAACATCTCCCATCGTGTTCTAGAGGCTGCACGGAGGTCTGCCGAGTGTTTTGCAAGAAGAGAAAGAAAGTTGTCCAAAACAGCTTGCAATCGAATGTTCATGTGATTACAAAAGGCAGGAGAGTGGTCAGGTACTGTTTTCTCTCAGTTGGCAAGCTGCGCACACAATCGCAGTGTTGTACAGCTTGTTTCATCACCTTTGCCAAGTTGCCGCTCTCTCCGGCTCCCGGAGACGAAGAAGCTGCTTCTTCGCGCAAAGACGATTCTGCCGCTCACAGTGCTCTGCGGTGTGCGCCTTCTGCCGAAAGACGCCCGGGAGCGGTGCTTAGCTCTGCAGAGCACCGTACCTTCGTCTTTAGCCTCTCTTCTCGTCTACATCTTAGCAAAAAGCTTTTCCACTCTGTCTGGCAAGGAGAAACTGTGCCAGCACAGAAAACATCTCCCATCGTGTTCTAGAGGCTGCACGGAGGTCTGCCGAGTATTTTGCAAGAAGAGAAAGAAAGTTGTCCAAAACAGCTTCCAATCGAATGTTCATGTGAATAGAAAAGGCAGGAGAGTGGTCAGGTACTGTTTTCTCTCAGTTGGTCGCTGCGCACACAATCGCAGTGTTGTACAGCTTGTTTCATCACCTTTGCGAAGTTGCCGCTCTCTCCGGCTCCCGGAGACGAAGAAGCTGCTTCTTCGCGCAAAGACGATTCTGCCGCTCACAGTGCTCTGCGGTGTGCGCCTTCTGCCGAAAGAGGTCCGGGAGCGGTGCTTAGCTCTGCAGAGCACCGTACCTTCGTCTTTAGCCTCTCTTCTCGTCTACATCTTAGCAAAAAGCTTTTCCACTCTGTCTGGCATGGAGAAACTGTGCCAGCACAGAAAACACCTCCCATCGTCTTCTAGAGGCTGCACGGAGGTCTGCCGAGTGTTTTGCAAGAAGAGAAAGAAAGTTGTCCAAAACAGCTTGCAATCGAATGTTCATGTGAATAGAAAAGGCAGGAGAGTGGTCAGGTACTGTTTTCTCTCAGTTGGCACGCTGCGCACACAATCGCAGTGTTGTACAGCTTGTTTCATCACCTTTGCGAAGTTGCCGCTCTCTCCGGCTCCCGGAGACGAAGAAGCTGCTTCTTCGCGCAAAGACGATTCTGCCGCTCACAGTGCTCTGCTGTGTGCGCCTTCTGCCGAAAGAGGCCCGGGAGCGGTGCTTAGCTCTGCAGAGCACCGTACCTTGGTCTTTAGCCTCTCTTCTCGTCTACATCTTAGCAAAAAGCTTTTCCACTCTGTCTGGCAAGGAGAAACTGTGCCAGCACAGAAAACATCTCCCATCGTCTTCTAGAGGCTGCACGGAGCTCTGCCGAGTGTTTTGCAAGAAGAGAAAGAAAGTTGTCCAAAACAGCTTGCAATCGAATGTTCATGTGAATAGAAAAGGCAGGAGAGTGGTCAGGTACTGTTTTCTCTCAGTTGGCACGCTGCGTACACAATCGCAGTGTTGTACAGCTTGTTTCATCACCTTTGCGAAGTTGCCGCTCTCTCCGGCTCCCGGAGACGAAGAAGCTGCTTCTTCGCGCAAAGACGATTCTGCCGCTCACAGTGCTCTGCGGTGTGCGCCTTCTGCCGAAAGAGCCCCGGGAGCTGTGCTTAGCTCTGAGAAGCACCATACGTGCTTCTTTAGCCTCTCTTCTCGTCAACATCTTAGCAAAAAGCTTTTCCACTCTGTCTGGCATGGAGAAACTGTGCCAGCACAGAAAACATCTCCCATCGTGTTCTAGAGGCTGCACGGAGGTCTGCCGAGTGTTTTGCAAGAAGAGAAAGAAAGTTGTCCAAAACAGCTTCCAATCGAATGTTCATGTGATTACAAAAGGCAGGAGAGTGGTCAGGTACTGTTTTCTCTCAGTTGGCAAGCTGCGCACACAATCGCAGTGTTGTACAGCTTGTTTCATCACCTTTGCCAAGTTGCCGCTCTCTCCGGCTCCCGGAGACGAAGAAGCTGCTTCTTCGCGCAAAGACGATTCTGCCGCTCACAGTGCTCTGCGGTGTGCGCCTTCTGCCGAAAGACGCCCGGGAGCGGTGCTTAGCTCTGCAGAGCACCGTACCTTCGTCTTTAGCCTCTCTTCTCGTCTACATCTTAGCAAAAAGCTTTTCCACTCTGTCTGGCAAGGAGAAACTGTGCCAGCACAGAAAACATCTCCCATCGTGTTCTAGAGGCTGCACGGAGGTCTGCCGAGTATTTTGCAAGAAGAGAAAGAAAGTTGTCCAAAACAGCTTGCAATCGAATGTTCATGTGAATAGAAAAGGCAGGAGAGTGGTCAGGTACTGTTTTCTCTCAGTTGGCACGCTGCGCACACAATCGCAGTGTTGTACAGCTTGTTTCATCACCTTTGCGAAGTTGCCGCTCTCTCCGGCTCCCGGAGACGAAGAAGCTGCTTCTTCGCGCAAAGACGATTCTGCCGCTCACAGTGCTCTGCGGTGTGCGCCTTCTGCCGAAAGACGCCCGGGAGCGGTGCTTAGCTCTGCAGAGCACCGTACCTTCGTCTTTAGCCTCTCTTCTCGTCTACATCTTAGCAAAAAGCTTTTCCACTCTGTCTGGCAAGGAGAAACTGTGCCAACACAAAAAACATCTCCCATCGTGTTCTAGAGGCTGCACGGAGGTCTGCCGAGTGTTTTGCAAGAAGAGAAAGAAAGTTGTCCAAAACAGCTTGCAATCGAATGTTCATGTGAATAGAAAAGGCAGGAGAGTGGTCAGGTACTGTTTTCTCTCAGTTGGCACGCTGCGCACACAATCGCAGTGTTGTACAGCTTGTTTCATCACCTTTGCCAAGTTGCCGCTCTCTCCGGCTCCCGGAGACGAAGAAGCTGCTTCTTCGCGCAAAGACGATTCTGCCGCTCACAGTGCTCTGCGGTGTGCGCCTTCTGCCGAAAGAGCCCCGGGAGCTGTGCTTAGCTCTGAGAAGCACCATACGTGCTTCTTTAGCCTCTCTTCTCGTCTACATCTTAGCAAAAAGCTTTTCCACTCTGTCTGGCAAGGAGAAACTGTGCCAGCACAGAAAACATCTCCCATCGTCTTCTAGAGGCTGCACGGAGGTCTGCCGAGTGTTTTGCAAGAAGAGAAAGAAAGTTGTCCAAAACAGCTTGCAATCGAATGTTCATGTGAATAGAAAAGGCAGGAGAGTGGTCAGGTACTGTTTTCTCTCAGTTGGCAAGCTGCGCACACAATCGCAGTGTTGTACAGCTTGTT
Organism: Melozone crissalis; assembly: GCF_028551555.1. Classification (NCBI taxonomy): domain Eukaryota; kingdom Metazoa; phylum Chordata; class Aves; order Passeriformes; family Passerellidae; genus Melozone; species Melozone crissalis. Next base: position 152,047 of record NW_026536056.1, on the reverse strand, counting down.
TCATCACCTTTGCCAAGTTGCCGCTCTCTCCGGCTCCCGGAGACGAAGAAGCTGCTTCTTCGCGCAAAGACGATTCTGCCGCTCACAGTGCTCTGCTGTGTGCGCCTTCTGCCGAAAGAGGCCCGGGAGCGGTGCTTAGCTCTGCAGAGCACCGTACCTTCGTCTTTAGCCTCTCTTCTCGTCTACATCTTAGCAAAAAGCTTTTCCACTCTGTCTGGCAAGGAGAAACTCTGCCAACACAAAAAACATCTCCCATCGTGTTCTAGAGGCTGCACGGAGGTCTGCCGAGTGTTTTGCAAGAAGAGAAAGAAAGTTGTCCAAAACAGCTTGCAATCGAATGTTCATGTGAATAGAAAAGGCAGGAGAGTGGTCAGGTACTGTTTTCTCTCAGTTGGCACGCTGCGCACACAATCGCAGTGTTGTACAGCTTGTTTCATCACCTTTGCCAAGTTGCCGCTCTCTCCGGCTCCCGGAGACGAAGAAGCTGCTTCTTCGCGCAAAGACGATTCTGCCGCTCACAGTGCTCTGCGGTGTGCGCCTTCTGCCGAAAGAGCCCCGGGAGCTGTGCTTAGCTCTGAGAAGCACCATACGTGCTTCTTTAGCCTCTCTTCTCGTCTACATCTTAGCAAAAAGCTTTTCCACTCTGTCTGGCAAGGAGAAACTGTGCCAGCACAGAAAACATCTCCCATCCTCTTCTAGAGGCTGCACGGAGCTCTGCCGAGTGTTTTGCAAGAAGAGAAAGAAAGTTGTCCAAAACAGCTTCCAATCGAATGTTCATGTGAATAGAAAAGGCAGGAGAGTGGTCAGGTACTGTTTTCTCTCAGTTGGCAAGCTGCGCACACAATCGCAGTGTTGTACAGCTTGTTTCATCACCTTTGCGAAGTTGCCGCTCTCTCCGGCTCCCGGAGACGAAGAAGCTGCTTCTTCGCGCAAAGACGATTCTGCCGCTCACAGTGCTCTGCGGTGTGCGCCTTCTGCCGAAAGACGCCCGGGAGCGGTGCTTAGCTCTGCAGAGCACCGTACCTTCGTCTTTAGCCTCTCTTCTCGTCTACATCTTAGCAAAAAGCTTTTCCACTCTGTCTGGCAAGGAGAAACTGTGCCAGCACAGAAAACATCTCCCATCGTCTTCTAGAGGCTGCACGGAGGTCTGCCGAGTGTTTTGCAAGAAGAGAAAGAAAGTTGTCCAAAACAGCTTGCAATCGAATGTTCATGTGAATAGAAAAGGCAGGAGAGTGGTCAGGTACTGTTTTCTCTCAATTGGAAAGCTGCGCACACAATCGCAGTGTTGTACAGCTTGTTTCATCACCTTTGCGAAGTTGCCGCTCTCTCCGGCTCCCGGAGACGAAGAAGCTGCTTCTTCGCGCAAAGACGATTCTGCCGCTCACAGTGCTCTGCGGTGTGCGCCTTCTGCCGAAAGAGGCCCGGGAGCGGTGCTTAGCTCTGAGAAGCCCCATAGGTGCTTCTTTAGCCTCTCTTCTCGTCTACATCTTAGCAAAAAGCTTTTCCACTCTGTCTGGCATGGAGAAACTGTGCCAGCACAGAAAACATCTCCCATCGTCTTCTAGAGGCTGCACGGAGGTCTGCCGAGTGTTTTGCAAGAAGAGAAAGAAAGTTGTCCAAAACAGCTTGCAATCGAATGTTCATGTGAATAGAAAAGGCAGGAGAGTGGTCAGGTACTGTTTTCTCTCAGTTGGCAAGCTGCGCACACAATCGCAGTGTTGTACAGCTTGTTTCATCACCTTTGCGAAGTTGCCGCTCTCTCCGGCTCCCGGAGACGAAGAAGCTGCTTCTTCGCGCAAAGACGATTCTGCCGCTCACAGTGCTCTGCTGTGTGCGCCTTCTGCCGAAAGAGGCCCGGGAGCGGTGCTTAGCTCTGCAGAGCACCGTACCTTGGTCTTTAGCCTCTCTTCTCGTCTACATCTTAGCAAAAAGCTTTTCCACTCTGTCTGGCAAGGAGAAACTGTGCCAGCACAAAAAACATCTCCCATCGTCTTCTAGAGGCTGCACGGAGGTCTGCCGAGTGTTTTGCAAGAAGAGAAAGAAAGTTGTCCAAAACAGCTTGCAATCGAATGTTCATGTGAATAGAAAAGGCAGGAGAGTGGTCAGGTACTGTTTTCTCTCAGTTGGCACGCTGCGTACACAATCGCAGTGTTGTACAGCTTGTTTCATCACCTTTGCGAAGTTGCCGCTCTCTCCGGCTCCCGGAGACGAAGAAGCTGCTTCTTCGCGCAAAGACGATTCTGCCGCTCACAGTGCTCTGCGGTGTGCGCCTTCTGCCGAAAGAGCCCCGGGAGCTGTGCTTAGCTCTGAGAAGCACCATACGTGCTTCTTTAGCCTCTCTTCTCGTCTACATCTTAGCAAAAAGCTTTTCCACTCTGTCTGGCAAGGAGAAACTGTGCCAGCACAGAAAACATCTCCCATCGTGTTCTAGAGGCTGCACGGAGGTCTGCCGAGTGTTTTGCAAGAAGAGAAAGAAAGTTGTCCAAAACAGCTTGCAATCGAATGTTCATGTGATTACAAAAGGCAGGAGAGTGGTCAGGTACTGTTTTCTCTCAGTTGGCAAGCTGCGCACACAATCGCAGTGTTGTACAGCTTGTTTCATCACCTTTGCCAAGTTGCCGCTCTCTCCGGCTCCCGGAGACGAAGAAGCTGCTTCTTCGCGCAAAGACGATTCTGCCGCTCACAGTGCTCTGCGGTGTGCGCCTTCTGCCGAAAGACGCCCGGGAGCGGTGCTTAGCTCTGCAGAGCACCGTACCTTCGTCTTTAGCCTCTCTTCTCGTCTACATCTTAGCAAAAAGCTTTTCCACTCTGTCTGGCAAGGAGAAACTGTGCCAGCACAGAAAACATCTCCCATCGTGTTCTAGAGGCTGCACGGAGGTCTGCCGAGTATTTTGCAAGAAGAGAAAGAAAGTTGTCCAAAACAGCTTCCAATCGAATGTTCATGTGAATAGAAAAGGCAGGAGAGTGGTCAGGTACTGTTTTCTCGCAGTTGGTCGCTGCGCACACAATCGCAGTGTTGTACAGCTTGTTTCATCACCTTTGCGAAGTTGCCGCTCTCTCCGGCTCCCGGAGACGAAGAAGCTGCTTCTTCGCGCAAAGACGATTCTGCCGCTCACAGTGCTCTGCGGTGTGCGCCTTCTGCCGAAAGAGCCCCGGGAGCTGTGCTTAGCTCTGAGAAGCACCATACGTGCTTCTTTAGCCTCTCTTCTCGTCTACATCTTAGCAAAAAGCTTTTCCACTCTGTCTGGCAAGGAGAAACTGTGCCAGCACAAAAAACATCTCCCATCGTGTTCTAGAGGCTGCACGGAGGTCTGCCGAGTGTTTTGCAAGAAGAGAAAGAAAGTTGTCCAAAACAGCTTCCAATCGAATGTTCATGTGAATAGAAAAGGCAGGAGAGTGGTCAGGTACTGTTTTCTCTCACTTGGCAAGCTGCGCACACAATCGCAGTCTTGTACAGCTTGTTTCATCATCTTTGCGAAGTTGCCGCTCTCTCCGGCTCCCGGAGACGAAGAAGCTGCTTCTTCGCGCAAAGACGATTCTGCCGCTCACAGTGCTCTGCTGTGTGCGCCTTCTGCCGAAAGATCCCCGGGAGCGGTGCTTAGCTCTGCAGAGCACCGTACCTTCGTCTTTAGCCTCTCTTCTCGTCTACATCTTAGCAAAAAGCTTTTCCACTCTGTCTGGCAAGGAGAAACTCTGCCAACACATAAAACATCTCCCATCGTGTTCTAGAGGCTGCACGGAGGTCTGCCGAGTGTTTTGCAAGAAGAGAAAGAAAGTTGTCCAAAACAGCTTGCAATCGAATGTTCATGTGAATAGAAAAGGCAGGAGAGTGGTCAGGTACTGTTTTCTCTCAGTTGGCACGCTGCGCACACAATCGCAGTGTTGTACAGCTTGTTTCATCACCTTTGCGAAGTTGCCGCTCTCTCCGGCTCCCGGAGACGAAGAAGCTGCTTCTTCGCGCAAAGACGATTCTGCCGCTCACAGTGCTCTGCGGTGTGCGCCTTCTGCCGAAAGAGCCCCGGGAGCTGTGCTTAGCTCTGAGAAGCACCATACGTGCTTCTTTAGCCTCTCTTCTCGTCTACATCTTAGCAAAAAGCTTTTCCACTCTGTCTGGCAAGGAGAAACTGTGCCAGCACAGAAAACATCTCCCATCGTGTTCTAGAGGCTGCACGCAGGTCTGCCGAGTGTTTTGCAAGAAGAGAAAGAAAGTTGTCCAAAACAGCTTGCAATCGAATGTTCATGTGAATAGAAAAGGCAGGAGAGTGGTCAGGTACTGTTTTCTCTCAGTTGGCAAGCTGCGCACACAATCGCAGTGTTGTACAGCTTGTTTCATCACCTTTGCGAAGTTGCCGCTCTCTCCGGCTCCCGGAGACGAAGAAGCTGCTTCTTCGCGCAAAGACGATTCTGCCGCTCACAGTGCTCTGCGGTGTGCGCCTTCTGCCGAAAGACGCCCGGGAGCGGTGCTTAGCTCTGCAGAGCACCGTACCTTCGTCTTTAGCCTCTCTTCTCGTCTACATCTTAGCAAAAAGCTTTTCCACTCTGTCTGGCAAGGAGAAACTGTGCCAGCACAGAAAACATCTCCCATCGTCTTCTAGAGGCTGCACGGAGGTCTGCCGAGTGTTTTGCAAGAAGAGAAAGAAAGTTGTCCAAAACAGCTTGCAATCGAATGTTCATGTGAATAGAAAAGGCAGGAGAGTGGTCAGGTACTGTTTTCTCTCACTTGGCAAGCTGCGCACACAATCGCAGTCTTGTACAGCTTGTTTCATCACCTTTGCGAAGTTGCCGCTCTCTCCGGCTCCCGGCGACGAAGAAGCTGCTTCTTCGCGCAAAGACGATTCTGCCGCTCACAGTGCTCTGCGGTTTGCGCCTTCTGCCGAAAGACGCCCGGGAGCGGTGCTTAGCTCTGCAGAGCACCGTACCTTCGTCTTTAGCCTCACTTCTCGTCTACATCTTAGCAAAAAGCTTTTCCACTCTGTCTGGCAAGGAGAAACTGTGCCAGCACAGAAAACATCTCCCATCGTGTTCTAGAGGCTGCACGCAGGTCTGCCGAGTGTTTTGCAAGAAGAGAAAGAAAGTTGTCCAAAACAGCTTGCAATCGAATGTTCATGTGAATAGAAAAGGCAGGAGAGTGGTCAGGTACTGTTTTCTCTCAGTTGGCACGCTGCGCACACAATCGCAGTGTTGTACAGCTTGTTTCATCACCTTTGCGAAGTTGCCGCTCTCTCCGGCTCCCGGAGACGAAGAAGCTGCTTCTTCGCGCAAAGACGATTCTGCCGCTCACAGTGCTCTGCGGTGTGCGCCTTCTGCCGAAAGAGCCCCGGGAGCTGTGCTTAGCTCTGAGAAGCACCATACGTGCTTCTTTAGCCTCTCTTCTCGTCTACATCTTAGCAAAAAGCTTTTCCACTCTGTCTGGCAAGGAGAAACTGTGCCAGCACAGAAAACATCTCCCATCGTGTTCTAGAGGCTGCACGGAGGTCTGCCGAGTGTTTTGCAAGAAGAGAAAGAAAGTTGTCCAAAACAGCTTGCAATCGAATGTTCATGTGAATAGAAAAGGCAGGAGAGTGGTCAGGTACTGTTTTCTCTCAGTTGGCACGCTGCGCACACAATCGCAGTGTTGTACAGCTTGTTTCATCACCTTTGCGAATTTGCCGCTCTCTCCGGCTCCCGGAGACGAAGAAGCTGCTTCTTCGCGCAAAGACGATTCTGCCGCTCACAGTGCTCTGCGGTGTGCGCCTTCTGCCGAAAGAGGTCCGGGCGCGGTGCTTAGCTCTGCAGAGCACCGTACCTTGGTCTTTAGCCTCTCTTCTCGTCTACATCTTAGCAAAAAGCTTTTCCACTCTGTCTGGCAAGGAGAAACTGTGCCAGCACAGAAAACATCTCCCATCGTCTTCTAGAGGCTGCACGCAGGTCTGCCGAGTGTTTTGCAAGAAGAGAAAGAAAGTTGTCCAAAACAGCTTCCAATCGAATGTTCATGTGAATAGAAAAGGCAGGAGAGTGGTCAGGTACTGTTTTCTCTCAGTTGGCAAGCTGCGCACACAATCGCAGTGTTGTACAGCTTGTTTCATCACCTTTGCGAAGTTGCCGCTCTCTCCGGCTCCCGGAGACGAAGAAGCTGCTTCTTCGCGCAAAGACGATTCTGCCGCTCACAGTGCTCTGCGGTGTGCGCCTTCTGCCGAAAGAGGTCCGGGAGCGGTGCTTAGCTCTGCAGAGCACCGTACCTTCGTCTTTAGCCTCTCTTCTCGTCTACATCTTAGCAAAAAGCTTTTCCACTCTGTCTGGCAAGGAGAAACTGTGCCAGCACAGAAAACATCTCCCATCGTGTTCTAGAGGCTGCACGGAGGTCTACCGAGTGTTTTGCAAGAAGAGAAAGAAAGTTGTCCAAAACAGCTTGCAATCGAATGTTCATGTGAATAGAAAAGGCAGGAGAGTGGTCAGGTACTGTTTTCTCTCAGTTGGCAAGCTGCGCACACAATCGCAGTGTTGTACAGCTTGTTTCATCACCTTTGCGAAGTTGCCGCTCTCTCCGGCTCCCGGAGACGAAGAAGCTGCTTCTTCGCGCAAAGACCATTCTGCCGCTCACAGTGCTCTGCGGTGTGCGCCTTCTGCCGAAAGAGGCCCGGGAGCGGTGCTTAGCTCTGCAGAGCACCGTACCTTCGTCTTTAGCCTCTCTTCTCATCTACATCTTAGCAAAAAGCTTTTCCACTCTGTCTGGCAAGGAGAAACTGTGCCAGCACAGAAAACATCTCCCATCGTGTTCTAGAGGCTGCACGCATGTCTGCCGAGTGTTTTGCAAGAAGTGAAAGAAAGTTGTCCAAAACAGCTTGCAATCGAATGTTCATGTGAACAGAAGAGGCAGGAGAGTGGTCAGGTACTGTTTTCTCTCAGTTGGCAAGCTGCGCACACAATCGCAGTGTTGTACAGCTTGTTTCATCACCTTTGCCAAGTTGCCGCTCTCTCCGGCTCCCGGAGACGAAGAAGCTGCTTCTTCGCGCAAAGATGATTCTGCCGCTCACAGTGCTCTGCGGTGTGCGCCTTCTGCCGAAAGATCCCCGGGAGCTGTGCTTAGCTCTGAGAAGCACCGTACCTGCTTCTTTAGCCTCTCTTCTCGTCTACATCTTAGCAAAAAGCTTTTCCACTCTGTCTGGCAAGGAGAAACTGTGCCAGCACAGAAAACATCTCCCATCGTGTTCTAGAGGCTGCACGGAGGTCTGCCGAGTGTTTTGCAAGAAGAGAAAGAAAGTTGTCCAAAACAGCTTGCAATCGAATGTTCATGTGAATAGAAAAGGCAGGAGAGTGGTCAGGTACTGTTTTCTCTCACTTGGCAAGCTGCGCACACAATCGCAGTGTTGTACAGCTTGTTTCATCACCTTTGCGAAGTTGCCGCTCTCTCCGGCTCCCGGAGACGAAGAAGCTGCTTCTTCGCGCAAAGACGATTCTGCCGCTCACAGTGCTCTGCTGTGTGCGCCTTCTGCCGAAAGAGGCCCGGGAGCGGTGCTTAGGTCTGCAGAGCACCGTACCTTCGTCTTTAGCCTCTCTTCTCGTCTACATCTTAGCAAAAAGCTTTTCCACTCTGTCTGGCAAGGAGAAACTCTGCCAACACAAAAAACATCTCCCATCGTGTTCTAGAGGCTGCACGGAGGTCTGCCGAGTGTTTTGCAAGAAGAGAAAGAAAGTTGTCCAAAACAGCTTGCAATCGAATGTTCATGTGAATAGAAAAGGCAGGAGAGTGGTCAGGTACTGTTTTCTCTCAGTTGGCACGCTGCGTACACAATCGCAGTGTTGTACAGCTTGTTTCATCACCTTTGCGAAGTTGCCGCTCTCTCCGGCTCCCGGAGACGAAGAAGCTGCTTCTTCGCGCAAAGACGATTCTGCCGCTCACAGTGCTCTGCGGTGTGCGCCTTCTGCCGAAAGAGCCCCGGGAGCTGTGCTTAGCTCTGAGAAGCACCATACGTGCTTCTTTAGCCTCTCTTCTCGTCTACATCTTAGCAAAAAGCTTTTCCACTCTGTCTGGCAAGGAGAAACTGTGCCAGCACAGAAAACATCTCCCATCGTGTTCTAGAGGCTGCACGGAGGTCTGCCGAGTGTTTTGCAAGAAGAGAAAGAAAGTTGTCCAAAACAGCTTGCAATCGAATGTTCATGTGATTACAAAAGGCAGGAGAGTGGTCAGGTACTGTTTTCTCTCAGTTGGCAAGCTGCGCACACAATCGCAGTGTTGTACAGCTTGTTTCATCACCTTTGCCAAGTTGCCGCTCTCTCCGGCTCCCGGAGACGAAGAAGCTGCTTCTTCGCGCAAAGACGATTCTGCCGCTCACAGTGCTCTGCGGTGTGCGCCTTCTGCCGAAAGACGCCCGGGAGCGGTGCTTAGCTCTGCAGAGCACCGTACCTTCGTCTTTAGCCTCTCTTCTCGTCTACATCTTAGCAAAAAGCTTTTCCACTCTGTCTGGCAAGGAGAAACTGTGCCAGCACAGAAAACATCTCCCATCGTGTTCTAGAGGCTGCACGGAGGTCTGCCGAGTATTTTGCAAGAAGAGAAAGAAAGTTGTCCAAAACAGCTTCCAATCGAATGTTCATGTGAATAGAAAAGGCAGGAGAGTGGTCAGGTACTGTTTTCTCTCAGTTGGTCGCTGCGCACACAATCGCAGTGTTGTACAGCTTGTTTCATCACCTTTGCGAAGTTGCCGCTCTCTCCGGCTCCCGGAGACGAAGAAGCTGCTTCTTCGCGCAAAGACGATTCTGCCGCTCACAGTGCTCTGCGGTGTGCGCCTTCTGCCGAAAGACGCCCGGGAGCGGTGCTTAGCTCTGCAGAGCACCGTACCTTCGTCTTTAGCCTCTCTTCTCGTCTACATCTTAGCAAAAAGCTTTTCCACTCTGTCTGGCAAGGAGAAACTGTGCCAGCACAAAAAACATCTCCCATCGTGTTCTAGAGGCTGCACGGAGGTCTGCCGAGTGTTTTGCAAGAAGAGAAAGAAAGTTGTCCAAAACAGCTTCCAATCGAATGTTCATGTGAATAGAAAAGGCAGGAGAGTGGTCAGGTACTGTTTTCTCTCACTTGGCAAGCTGCGCACACAATCGCAGTCTTGTACAGCTTGTTTCATCATCTTTGCGAAGTTGCCGCTCTCTCCGGCTCCCGGAGACGAAGAAGCTGCTTCTTCGCGCAAAGACGATTCTGCCGCTCACAGTGCTCTGCTGTGTGCGCCTTCTGCCGAAAGATCCACGGGAGCGGTGCTTAGCTCTGCAGAGCACCGTACCTTCGTCTTTAGCCTCTCTTCTCGTCTACATCTTAGCAAAAAGCTTTTCCACTCTGTCTGGCAAGGAGAAACTCTGCCAACACATAAAACATCTCCCATCGTGTTCTAGAGGCTGCACGGAGGTCTGCCGAGTGTTTTGCAAGAAGAGAAAGAAAGTTGTCCAAAACAGCTTGCAATCGAATGTTCATGTGAATAGAAAAGGCAGGAGAGTGGTCAGGTACTGTTTTCTCTCAGTTGGCACGCTGCGCACACAATCGCAGTGTTGTACAGCTTGTTTCATCACCTTTGCGAAGTTGCCGCTCTCTCCGGCTCCCGGAGACGAAGAAGCTGCTTCTTCGCGCAAAGACGATTCTGCCGCTCACAGTGCTCTGCGGTGTGCGCCTTCTGCCGAAAGAGCCCCGGGAGCTGTGCTTAGCTCTGAGAAGCACCATACGTGCTTCTTTAGCCTCTCTTCTCGTCGACATCTTAGCAAAAAGCTTTTCCACTCTGTCTGGCAAGGAGAAACTGTGCCAGCACAGAAAACATCTCCCATCGTGTTCTAGAGGCTGCACGCAGGTCTGCCGAGTGTTTTGCAAGAAGAGAAAGAAAGTTGTCCAAAACAGCTTGCAATCGAATGTTCATGTGAATAGAAAAGGCAGGAGAGTGGTCAGGTACTGTTTTCTCTCAGTTGGCAAGCTGCGCACACAATCGCAGTGTTGTACAGCTTGTTTCATCACCTTTGCGAAGTTGCCGCTCTCTCCGGCTCCCGGAGACGAAGAAGCTGCTTCTTCGCGCAAAGACGATTCTGCCGCTCACAGTGCTCTGCGGTGTGCGCCTTCTGCCGAAAGACGCCCGGGAGCGGTGCTTAGCTCTGCAGAGCACCGTACCTTCGTCTTTAGCCTCTCTTCTCGTCTACATCTTAGCAAAAAGCTTTTCCACTCTGTCTGGCAAGGAGAAACTGTGCCAGCACAGAAAACATCTCCCATCGTCTTCTAGAGGCTGCACGGAGGTCTGCCGAGTGTTTTGCAAGAAGAGAAAGAAAGTTGTCCAAAACAGCTTCCAATCGAATGTTCATGTGAATAGAAAAGGCAGGAGAGTGGTCAGGTACTGTTTTCTCTCACTTGGCAAGCTGCGCACACAATCGCAGTCTTGTACAGCTTGTTTCATCACCTTTGCGAAGTTGCCGCTCTCTCCGGCTCCCGGCGACGAAGAAGCTGCTTCTTCGCGCAAAGACGATTCTGCCGCTCACAGTGCTCTGCGGTTTGCGCCTTCTGCCGAAAGAGGCCCGGGAGCGGTGCTTAGCTCTGCAGAGCACCGTACCTTCGTCTTTAGCCTCACTTCTCGTCTACATCTTAGCAAAAAGCTTTTCCACTCTGTCTGGCAAGGAGAAACTGTGCCAGCACAGAAAACATCTCCCATCGTCTTCTAGAGGCTGCACGCAGGTCTGCCGAGTGTTTTGCAAGAAGAGAAAGAAAGTTGTCCAAAACAGCTTGCAATCGAATGTTCATGTGAATAGAAAAGGCAGGAGAGTGGTCAGGTACTGTTTTCTCTCAGTTGGCACGCTGCGCACACAATCGCAGTGTTGTACAGCTTGTTTCATCACCTTTGCGAAGTTGCCGCTCTCTCCGGCTCCCGGAGACGAAGAAGCTGCTTCTTCGCGCAAAGACGATTCTGCCGCTCACAGTGCTCTGCGGTGTGCGCCTTCTGCCGAAAGAGCCCCGGGAGCTGTGCTTAGCTCTGAGAAGCACCATACGTGCTTCTTTAGCCTCTCTTCTCGTCTACATCTTAGCAAAAAGCTTTTCCACTCTGTCTGGCAAGGAGAAACTGTGCCAGCACAGAAAACATCTCCCATCGTGTTCTAGAGGCTGCACGGAGGTCTGCCGAGTGTTTTGCAAGAAGAGAAAGAAAGTTGTCCAAAACAGCTTGCAATCGAATGTTCATGTGAATAGAAAAGGCAGGAGAGTGGTCAGGTACTGTTTTCTCTCAGTTGGCACGCTGCGCACACAATCGCAGTGTTGTACAGCTTGTTTCATCACCTTTGCGAATTTGCCGCTCTCTCCGGCTCCCGGAGACGAAGAAGCTGCTTCTTCGCGCAAAGACGATTCTGCCGCTCACAGTGCTCTGCGGTGTGCGCCTTCTGCCGAAAGAGGTCCGGGCGCGGTGCTTAGCTCTGCAGAGCACCGTACCTTGGTCTTTAGCCTCTCTTCTCGTCTACATCTTAGCAAAAAGCTTTTCCACTCTGTCTGGCAAGGAGAAACTGTGCCAGCACAGAAAACATCTCCCATCGTCTTCTAGAGGCTGCACGCAGGTCTGCCGAGTGTTTTGCAAGAAGAGAAAGAAAGTTGTCCAAAACAGCTTGCAATCGAATGTTCATGTGAATAGAAAAGGCAGGAGAGTGGTCAGGTACTGTTTTCTCTCAGTTGGCAAGCTGCGCACACAATCGCAGTGTTGTACAGCTTGTTTCATCACCTTTGCGAAGTTGCCGCTCTCTCCGGCTCCCGGAGACGAAGAAGCTGCTTCTTCGCGCAAAGACCATTCTGCCGCTCACAGTGCTCTGCGGTGTGCGCCTTCTGCCGAAAGAGGTCCGGGAGCGGTGCTTAGCTCTGCAGAGCACCGTACCTTCGTCTTTAGCCTCTCTTCACGTCTACATCTTAGCAAAAAGCTTTTCCACTCTGTCTGGCAAGGAGAAACTGTGCCAGCACAGAAAACATCTCCCATCGTGTTCTAGAGGCTGCACGGAGGTCTGCCGAGTGTTTTGCAAGAAGAGAAAGAAAGTTGTCCAAAACAGCTTGCAATCGAATGTTCATGTGAATAGAAAAGGCAGGAGAGTGGTCAGGTACTGTTTTCTCTCAGTTGGCAAGCTGCGCACACAATCGCAGTGTTGTACAGCTTGTTTCATCACCTTTGCCAAGTTGCCGCTCTCTCCGGCTCCCGGAGACGAAGAAGCTGCTTCTTCGCGCAAAGACCATTCTGCCGCTCACAGTGCTCTGCGGTGTGCGCCTTCTGCCGAAAGAGGCCCGGGAGCGGTGCTTAGCTCTGCAGAGCACCGTACCTTCGTCTTTAGCCTCTCTTCTCATCTACATCTTAGCAAAAAGCTTTTCCACTCTGTCTGGCAAGGAGAAACTGTGCCAGCACAGAAAACATCTCCCATCGTGTTCTAGAGGCTGCACGCAGGTCTGCCGAGTGTTTTGCAAGAAGTGAAAGAAAGTTGTCCAAAACAGCTTGCAATCGAATGTTCATGTGAACAGAAAAGGCAGGAGAGTGGTCAGGTACTGTTTTCTCTCAGTTGGCAAGCTGCGCACACAATCGCAGTGTTGTACAGCTTGTTTCATCACCTTTGCCAAGTTGCCGCTCTCTCCGGCTCCCGGAGACGAAGAAGCTGCTTCTTCGCGCAAAGATGATTCTGCCGCTCACAGTGCTCTGCGGTGTGCGCCTTCTGCCGAAAGATCCCCGGGAGCTGTGCTTAGCTCTGAGAAGCACCGTACCTGCTTCTATAGCCTCTCTTCTCGTCTACATCTTAGCAAAAAGCTTTTCCACTCTGTCTGGCAAGGAGAAACTGTGCCAGCACAGAAAACATCTCCCATCGTGTTCTAGAGGCTGCACGGAGGTCTGCCGAGTGTTTTGCAAGAAGAGAAAGAAAGTTGTCCAAAACAGCTTGCAATCGAATGTTCATGTGAATAGAAAAGGCAGGAGAGTGGTCAGGTACTGTTTTCTCTCACTTGGCAAGCTGCGCACACAATCGCAGTGTTGTACAGCTTGTTTCATCACCTTTGCGAAGTTGCCGCTCTCTCCGGCTCCCGGAGACGAAGAAGCTGCTTCTTCGCGCAAAGACGATTCTGCCGCTCACAGTGCTCTGCTGTGTGCGCCTTCTGCCGAAAGAGGCCCGGGAGCGGTGCTTAGGTCTGCAGAGCACCGTACCTTCGTCTTTAGCCTCTCTTCTCGTCTACATCTTAGCAAAAAGCTTTTCCACTCTGTCTGGCAAGGAGAAACTCTGCCAACACAAAAAACATCTCCCATCGTGTTCTAGAGGCTGCACGGAGGTCTGCCGAGTGTTTTGCAAGAAGAGAAAGAAAGTTGTCCAAAACAGCTTGCAATCGAATGTTCATGTGAATAGAAAAGGCAGGAGATTGGTCAGGTACTGTTTTCTCTCAGTTGGCACGCTGCGCACACAATCGCAGTGTTGTACAGCTTGTTTCATCACCTTTGCCAAGTTGCCGCTCTCTCCGGCTCCCGGAGACGAAGAAGCTGCTTCTTCGCGCAAAGACGATTCTGCCGCTCACAGTGCTCTGCGGTGTGCGCCTTCTGCCGAAAGAGCCCCGGGAGCTGTGCTTAGCTCTGAGAAGCACCATACGTGCTTCTTTAGCCTCTCTTCTCGTCTACATCTTAGCAAAAAGCTTTTCACTCTGTCTGGCAAGGAGAAACTGTGCCAGCACAGAAAACATCTCCCATCGTCTTCTAGAGGCTGCACGGAGGTCTGCCGAGTGTTTTGCAAGAAGAGAAAGAAAGTTGTCCAAAACAGCTTGCAATCGAATGTTCATGTGAATAGAAAAGGCAGGAGAGTGGTCAGGTACTGTTTTCTCTCAGTTGGCACGCTGCGCACACAATCGCAGTGTTGTACAGCTTGTTTCATCACCTTTGCGAAGTTGCCGCTCTCTCCGGCTCCCGGAGACGAAGAAGCTGCTTCTTCGCGCAAAGACGATTCTGCCGCTCACAGTGCTCTGCGGTGTGCGCCTTCTGCCGAAAGACGCCCGGGAGCGGTGCTTAGCTCTGCAGAGCACCGTACCTTCGTCTTTAGCCTCTCTTCTCGTCTACATCTTAGCAAAAAGCTTTTCCACTCTGTCTGGCAAGGAGAAACTGTGCCAGCACAGAAAACATCTCCCATCGTGTTCTAGAGGCTGCACGGAGGTCTGCCGAGTATTTTGCAAGAAGAGAAAGAAAGTTGTCCAAAACAGCTTGCAATCGAATGTTCATGTGAATAGAAAAGGCAGGAGAGTGGTCAGGTACTGTTTTCTCTCAGTTGGCACGCTGCGCACACAATCGCAGTGTTGTACAGCTTGTTTCATCACCTTTGCGAAGTTGCCGCTCTCTCCGGCTCCCGGAGACGAAGAAGCTGCTTCTTCGCGCAAAGACGATTCTGCCGCTCACAGTGCTCTGCGGTGTGCGCCTTCTGCCGAAAGACGCCCGGGAGCGGTGCTTAGCTCTGCAGAGCACCGTACCTTCGTCTTTAGCCTCTCTTCTCGTCTACATCTTAGCAAAAAGCTTTTCCACTCTGTCTGGCAAGGAGAAACTGTGCCAACACAAAAAACATCTCCCATCGTGTTCTAGAGGCTGCACGGAGGTCTGCCGAGTGTTTTGCAAGAAGAGAAAGAAAGTTGTCCAAAACAGCTTGCAATCGAATGTTCATGTGAATAGAAAAGGCAGGAGAGTGGTCAGGTACTGTTTTCTCTCAGTTGGCACGCTGCGCACACAATCGCAGTGTTGTACAGCTTGTTTCATCACCTTTGCCAAGTTGCCGCTCTCTCCGGCTCCCGGAGACGAAGAAGCTGCTTCTTCGCGCAAAGACGATTCTGCCGCTCACAGTGCTCTGCGGTGTGCGCCTTCTGCCGAAAGAGCCCCGGGAGCTGTGCTTAGCTCTGAGAAGCACCATACGTGCTTCTTTAGCCTCTCTTCTCGTCTACATCTTAGCAAAAAGCTTTTCCACTCTGTCTGGCAAGGAGAAACTGTGCCAGCACAGAAAACATCTCCCATCGTCTTCTAGAGGCTGCACGGAGGTCTGCCGAGTGTTTTGCAAGAAGAGAAAGAAAGTTGTCCAAAACAGCTTGCAATCGAATGTTCATGTGAATAGAAAAGGCAGGAGAGTGGTCAGGTACTGTTTTCTCTCAGTTGGCAAGCTGCGCACACAATCGCAGTGTTGTACAGCTTGTTTCATCACCTTTGCCAAGTTGCCGCTCACTCCGGCTCCCGGAGACGAAGAAGCTGCTTCTTCGCGCAAAGACGATTCTGCCGCTCACAGTGCTCTGCGGTGTGCGCCTTCTGCCGAAAGAGCCCCGGGAGCGGTGCTTAGCTCTGCAGAGCACCGTACCTTCGTCTTTAGCCTCTCTTCTCGTCTACATCTTAGCAAAAAGCTTTTCCACTCTGTCTGGCAAGGAGAAACTCTGCCAGCACAAAAAACATCTCCCATCGTGTTCTAGAGGCTGCACGGAGGTCTGCCGAGTGTTTTGCAAGAAGAGAAAGAAAGTTGTCCAAAACAGCTTCCAATCGAATGTTCATGTGAATAGAAAATGCAGGAGAGTGGTCAGGTACTGTTTTCTCTCAATTGGAAAGCTGCGCACACAATCGCAGTGTTGTACAGCTTGTTTCATCACCTTTGCGAAGTTGCCGCTCTCTCCGGCTCCCGGAGACGAAGAAGCTGCTTCTTCGCGCAAAGACGATTCTGCCGCTCACAGTGATCTGCGGTGTGCGGCTTCTGCCGAAAGAGGCCCGGGAACGGTGCTTAGCTCTGAGAAGCCCCATACGTGCTTCTTTAGCCTCTCTTCTCGTCTACATCTTAGCAAAAAGCTTTTTCACTCTGTCTGGCATGGAGAAACTGTGCCAGCACAGAAAACATCTCCCATCGTCTTCTAGAGGCTGCACGGAGGTCTGCCGAGTGTTTTGCAAGAAGAGAAAGAAAGTTGTCCAAAACAGCTTGCAATCGAATGTTCATGTGAATAGAAAAGGCAGGAGAGTGGTCAGGTACTGTTTTCTCTCAGTTGGCACGCTGCGCACACAATCGCAGTGTTGTACAGCTTGTTTCATCACCTTTGCGAAGTTGCCGCTCTCTCCGGCTCCCGGAGACGAAGAAGCTGCTTCTTCGCGCAAAGACGATTCTGCCGCTCACAGTGCTCTGCTGTGTGCGCCTTCTGCCGAAAGAGGCCCGGGAGCGGTGCTTAGCTCTGCAGAGCACCGTACCTTGGTCTTTAGCCTCTCTTCTCGTCTACATCTTAGCAAAAAGCTTTTCCACTCTGTCTGGCAAGGAGAAACTGTGCCAGCACAGAAAACATCTCCCATCGTGTTCTAGAGGCTGCACGGAGGTCTGCCGAGTGTTTTGCAAGAAGAGAAAGAAAGTTGTCCAAAACAGCTTGCAATCGAATGTTCATGTGAATAGAAAAGGCAGGAGAGTGGTCAGGTACTGTTTTCTCTCAGTTGGCACGCTGCGTACACAATCGCAGTGTTGTACAGCTTGTTTCATCACCTTTGCGAAGTTGCCGCTCTCTCCGGCTCCCGGAGACGAAGAAGCTGCTTCTTCGCGCAAAGACGATTCTGCCGCTCACAGTGCTCTGCGGTGTGCGCCTTCTGCCGAAAGAGCCCCGGGAGCTGTGCTTAGCTCTGAGAAGCACCATACGTGCTTCTTTAGCCTCTCTTCTCGTCTACATCTTAGCAAAAAGCTTTTCCACTCTGTCTGGCATGGAGAAACTGTGCCAGCACAGAAAACATCTCCCATCGTGTTCTAGAGGCTGCACGGAGGTCTGCCGAGTGTTTTGCAAGAAGAGAAAGAAAGTTGTCCAAAACAGCTTGCAATCGAATGTTCATGTGATTACAAAAGGCAGGAGAGTGGTCAGGTACTGTTTTCTCTCAGTTGGCAAGCTGCGCACACAATCGCAGTGTTGTACAGCTTGTTTCATCACCTTTGCGAAGTTGCCGCTCTCTCCGGCTCCCGGAGACGAAGAAGCTGCTTCTTCGCGCAAAGACGATTCTGCCGCTCACAGTGCTCTGCGGTGTGCGCCTTCTGCCGAAAGACGCCCGGGAGCGGTGCTTAGCTCTGCAGAGCACCGTACCTTCGTCTTTAGCCTCTCTTCTCGTCTACATCTTAGCAAAAAGCTTTTCCACTCTGTCTGGCAAGGAGAAACTGTGCCAGCACAGAAAACATCTCCCATCGTGTTCTAGAGGCTGCACGGAGGTCTGCCGAGTATTTTGCAAGAAGAGAAAGAAAGTTGTCCAAAACAGCTTGCAATCGAATGTTCATGTGAATAGAAAAGGCAGGAGAGTGGTCAGGTACTGTTTTCTCTCAGTTGGCAAGCTGCGCACACAATCGCAGTGTTGTACAGCTTGTTTCATCACCTTTGCCAAGTTGCCGCTCTCTCCGGCTCCCGGAGACGAAGAAGCTGCTTCTTCGCGCAAAGACGATTCTGCCGCTCACAGTGCTCTGCGGTGTGCGCCTTCTGCCGAAAGACGCCCGGGAGCGGTGCTTAGCTCTGCAGAGCACCGTACCTTCGTCTTTAGCCTCTCTTCTCGTCTACATCTTAGCAAAAAGCTTTTCCATTCTGTCTGGCAAGGAGAAACTGTGCCAACACAAAAAACATCTCCCATCGTGTTCTAGAGGCTGCACGGAGGTCTGCCGAGTGTTTTGCAAGAAGAGAAAGAAAGTTGTCCAAAACAGCTTGCAATCGAATGTTCATGTGAATAGAAAAGGCAGGAGAGTGGTCAGGTACTGTTTTCTCTCAGTTGGCACGCTGCGCACACAATCGCAGTGTTGTACAGCTTGTTTCATCACCTTTGTCAAGTTGCCGCTCTCTCCGGCTCCCGGATACGAAGAAGCTGCTTCTTCGCGCAAAGACGATTCTGCCGCTCACAGTGCTCTGCGGTGTGCGCCTTCTGCCGAAAGAGCCCCGGGAGCTGTGCTTAGCTCTGAGAAGCACCATACGTGCTTCTTTAGCCTCTCTTCTCGTCTACATCTTAGCAAAAAGCTTTTCCACTCTGTCTGGCAAGGAGAAACTGTGCCAGCACAGAAAACATCTCCCATCGTGTTCTAGAGGCTGCACGGAGGTCTGCCGAGTGTTTTGCAAGAAGAGAAAGAAAGTTGTCCAAAACAGCTTGCAATCGAATGTTCATGTGAATAGAAAAGGCAGGAGAGTGGTCAGGTACTGTTTTCTCTCACTTGGCAAGCTGCGCACACAATCGCAGTGTTGTACAGCTTGTTTCATCACCTTTGCCAAGTTGCCGCTCTCTCCGGCTCCCGGAGACGAAGAAGCTGCTTCTTCGCGCAAAGACGATTCTGCCGCTCACAGTGCTCTGCGGTGTGCGCCTTCTGCCGAAAGACGCCCGGGAGCGGTGCTTAGCTCTGCAGAGCACCGTACCTTCGTCTTTAGCCTCTCTTCTCGTCTACATCTTAGCAAAAAGCTTTTCCACTCTGTCTGGCAAGGAGAAACTGTGCCAGCACAAAAAACATCTCCCATCGTGTTCTAGAGGCTGCACGGAGGTCTGCCGAGTGTTTTGCAAGAAGAGAAAGAAAGTTGTCCAAAACAGCTTGCAATCGAATGTTCATGTGAATAGAAAAGGCAGGAGAGTGGTCAGGTACTGTTTTCTCTCAGTTGGCACGCTGCGCACACAATCGCAGTGTTGTACAGCTTGTTTCATCACCTTTGCCAAGTTGCCGCTCTCTCCGGCTCCCGGAGACGAAGAAGCTGCTTCTTCGCGCAAAGACGATTCTGCCGCTCACAGTGCTCTGCGGTGTGCGCCTTCTGCCGAAAGAGCCCCGGGAGCTGTGCTTAGCTCTGAGAAGCACCATACGTGCTTCTTTAGCCTCTCTTCTCGTCTACATCTTAGCAAAAAGCTTTTCCACTCTGTCTGGCAAGGAGAAACTGTGCCAGCACAGAAAACATCTCCCATCCTCTTCTAGAGGCTGCACGGAGCTCTGCCGAGTGTTTTGCAAGAAGAGAAAGAAAGTTGTCCAAAACAGCTTCCAATCGAATGTTCATGTGAATAGAAAAGGCAGGAGAGTGGTCAGGTACTGTTTTCTCTCAGTTGGCAAGCTGCGCACACAATCGCAGTGTTGTACAGCTTGTTTCATCACCTTTGCGAAGTTGCCGCTCTCTCCGGCTCCCGGAGACGAAGAAGCTGCTTCTTCGCGCAAAGACGATTCTGCCGCTCACAGTGCTCTGCGGTGTGCGCCTTCTGCCGAAAGACGCCCGGGAGCGGTGCTTAGCTCTGCAGAGCACCGTACCTTCGTCTTTAGCCTCTCTTCTCGTCTACATCTTAGCAAAAAGCTTTTCCACTCTGTCTGGCATGGAGAAACTGTGCCAGCACAGAAAACATCTCCCATCGTGTTCTAGAGGCTGCACGCAGGTCTGCCGAGTGTTTTGCAAGAAGTGAAAGAAAGTTGTCCAAAACAGCTTGCAATCGAATGTTCATGTGAATAGAAAATGCAGGAGAGTGGTCAGGTACTGTTTTCTCTCAATTGGAAAGCTGCGCACACAATCGCAGTGTTGTACAGCTTGTTTCATCACCTTTGCGAAGTTGCCGCTCTCTCCGGCTCCCGGAGACGAAGAAGATGCTTCTTCGCGCAAAGACGATTCTGCCGCTCACAGTGCTCTGCTGTGTGCGCCTTCTGCCGAAAGAGGCCCGGGAGCGGTGCTTAGCTCTGCAGAGCACCGTACCTTCGTCTTTAGCCTCTCTTCTCGTCTACATCTTAGCAAAAAGCTTTTCCACTCTGTCTGGCAAGGAGAAACTCTGCCAGCACAAAAAACATCTCCCATCGTCTTCTAGAGGCTGCACGGAGGTCTGCCGAGTGTTTTGCAAGAAGAGAAAGAAAGTTGTCCAAAACAGCTTGCAATCGAATGTTCATGTGAATAGAAAAGGCAGGAGAGTGGTCAGGTACTGTTTTCTCTCAGTTGGCACGCTGCGTACACAATCGCAGTGTTGTACAGCTTGTTTCATCACCTTTGCGAAGTTGCCGCTCTCTCCGGCTCCCGGAGACGAAGAAGCTGCTTCTTCGCGCAAAGACGATTCTGCCGCTCACAGTGCTCTGCGGTGTGCGCCTTCTGCCGAAAGAGCCCCGGGAGCTGTGCTTAGCTCTGAGAAGCACCATACGTGCTTCTTTAGCCTCTCTTCTCGTCTACATCTTAGCAAAAAGCTTTTCCACTCTGTCTGGCAAGGAGAAACTGTGCCAGCACAGAAAACATCTCCCATCGTGTTCTAGAGGCTGCACGGAGGTCTGCCGAGTGTTTTGCAAGAAGAGAAAGAAAGTTGTCCAAAACAGCTTGCAATCGAATGTTCATGTGATTACAAAAGGCAGGAGAGTGGTCAGGTACTGTTTTCTCTCAGTTGGCAAGCTGCGCACACAATCGCAGTGTTGTACAGCTTGTTTCATCACCTTTGCCAAGTTGCCGCTCTCTCCGGCTCCCGGAGACGAAGAAGCTGCTTCTTCGCGCAAAGACGATTCTGCCGCTCACAGTGCTCTGCGGTGTGCGCCTTCTGCCGAAAGACGCCCGGGAGCGGTGCTTAGCTCTGCAGAGCACCGTACCTTCGTCTTTAGCCTCTCTTCTCGTCTACATCTTAGCAAAAAGCTTTTCCACTCTGTCTGGCAAGGAGAAACTGTGCCAGCACAGAAAACATCTCCCATCGTGTTCTAGAGGCTGCACGGAGGTCTGCCGAGTATTTTGCAAGAAGAGAAAGAAAGTTGTCCAAAACAGCTTCCAATCGAATGTTCATGTGAATAGAAAAGGCAGGAGAGTGGTCAGGTACTGTTTTCTCTCAGTTGGTCGCTGCGCACACAATCGCAGTGTTGTACAGCTTGTTTCATCACCTTTGCGAAGTTGCCGCTCTCTCCGGCTCCCGGAGACGAAGAAGCTGCTTCTTCGCCCAAAGACGATTCTGCCGCTCACAGTGCTCTGCGGTGTGCGCCTTCTGCCGAAAGAGCCCCGGGAGCGGTGCTTAGCTCTGCAGAGCACCGTACCTTCGTCTTTAGCCTCTCTTCTCGTCTACATCTTAGCAAAAAGCTTTTCCACTCTGTCTGGCAAGGAGAAACTGTGCCAGCACAAAAAACATCTCCCATCGTCTTCTAGAGGCTGCACGGAGGTCTGCCGAGTGTTTTGCAAGAAGAGAAAGAAAGTTGTCCAAAACAGCTTCCAATCGAATGTTCATGTGAATAGAAAAGGCAGGAGAGTGGTCAGGTACTGTTTTCTCTCACTTGGCAAGCTGCGCACACAATCGCAGTGTTGTACAGCTTGTTTCATCACCTTTGCGAAGTTGCCGCTCTCTCCGGCTCCCGGAGACGAAGAAGCTGCTTCTTCGCGCAAAGACGATTCTGCCGCTCACAGTGCTCTGCTGTGTTCGCCTTCTGCCGAAAGATCCCCGGGAGCGGTGCTTAGCTCTGCAGAGCACCGTACCTTCGTCTTTAGCCTCTCTTCTCGTCTACATCTTAGCAAAAAGCTTTTCCACTCTGTCTGGCAAGGAGAAACTCTGCCAACACATAAAACATCTCCCATCGTGTTCTAGAGGCTGCACGGAGGTCTGCCGAGTGTTTTGCAAGAAGAGAAAGAAAGTTGTCCAAAACAGCTTGCAATCGAATGTTCATGTGAATAGAAAAGGCAGGAGAGTGGTCAGGTACTGTTTTCTCTCAGTTGGCACGCTGCGCACACAATCGCAGTGTTGTACAGCTTGTTTCATCACCTTTGCCAAGTTGCCGCTCTCTCCGGCTCCCGGAGACGAAGAAGCTGCTTCTTCGCGCAAAGACGATTCTGCCGCTCACAGTGCTCTGCGGTGTGCGCCTTCTGCCGAAAGAGGTCCGGGAGCGGTGCTTAGCTCTGAGAAGCACCATACGTGCTTCTTTAGCCTCTCTTCTCGTCTACATCTTAGCAAAAAGCTTTTCCACTCTGTCTGGCAAGGAGAAACTGTGCCAGCACAGAAAACATCTCCCATCCTCTTCTAGAGGCTGCACGGAGCTCTGCCGAGTGTTTTGCAAGAAGAGAAAGAAAGTTGTCCAAAACAGCTTGCAATCGAATGTTCATGTGAATAGAAAAGGCAGGAGAGTGGTCAGGTACTGTTTTCTCTCACTTGGCAAGCTGCGCACACAATCGCAGTCTTGTACAGCTTGTTTCATCACCTTTGCGAAGTTGCCGCTCTCTCCGGCTCCCGGAGACGAAGAAGCTGCTTCTTCGCGCAGAGACGATTCTGCCGCTCACAGTGCTCTGCTGTGTGCGCCTTCTGCCGAAAGATCCCCGGGAGCGGTGCTTAGCTCTGCAGAGCACCGTACCTTCGTCTTTAGCCTCTCTTCTCGTCTACATCTTAGCAAAAAGCTTTTCCACTCTGTCTGGCAAGGAGAAACTCTGCCAACACATAAAACATCTCCCATCGTGTTCTAGAGGCTGCACGGAGGTCTGCCGAGTGTTTTGCAAGAAGAGAAAGAAAGTTGTCCAAAACAGCTTCCAATCGAATGTTCATGTGAATAGAAAAGGCAGGAGAGTGGTCAGGTACTGTTTTCTCTCAGTTGGCAAGCTGCGCACACAATCGCAGTGTTGTACAGCTTGTTTCATCACCTTTGCGAAGTTGCCGCTCTCTCCGGCTCCCGGCGACGAAGAAGCTGCTTCTTCGCGCAAAGACGATTCTGCCGCTCACAGTGCTCTGCGGTTTGCGCCTTCTGCCGAAAGACGCCCGGGAGCGGTGCTTAGCTCTGCAGAGCACCGTACCTTCGTCTTTAGCCTCACTTCTCGTCTACATCTTAGCAAAAAGCTTTTCCACTCTGTCTGGCAAGGAGAAACTGTGCCAGCACAGAAAACATCTCCCATCGTGTTCTAGAGGCTGCACGCAGGTCTGCCGAGTGTTTTGCAAGAAGAGAAAGAAAGTTGTCCAAAACAGCTTGCAATCGAATGTTCATGTGAATAGAAAAGGCAGGAGAGTGGTCAGGTACTGTTTTCTCTCAGTTGGCACGCTGCGCACACAATCGCAGTGTTGTACAGCTTGTTTCATCACCTTTGCGAAGTTGCCGCTCTCTCCGGCTCCCGGAGACGAAGAAGCTGCTTCTTCGCGCAAAGACGATTCTGCCGCTCACAGTGCTCTGCGGTGTGCGCCTTCTGCCGAAAGAGCCCCGGGAGCTGTGCTTAGCTCTGAGAAGCACCATACGTGCTTCTTTAGCCTCTCTTCTCGTCTACATCTTAGCAAAAAGCTTTTCCACTCTGTCTGGCAAGGAGAAACTGTGCCAGCACAGAAAACATCTCCCATCGTGTTCTAGAGGCTGCACGGAGGTCTGCCGAGTGTTTTGCAAGAAGAGAAAGAAAGTTGTCCAAAACAGCTTGCAATCGAATGTTCATGTGAATAGAAAAGGCAGGAGAGTGGTCAGGTACTGTTTTCTCTCAGTTGGCACGCTGCGCACACAATCGCAGTGTTGTACAGCTTGTTTCATCACCTTTGCGAATTTGCCGCTCTCTCCGGCTCCCGGAGACGAAGAAGCTGCTTCTTCGCGCAAAGACGATTCTGCCGCTCACAGTGCTCTGCGGTGTGCGCCTTCTGCCGAAAGAGGTCCGGGCGCGGTGCTTAGCTCTGCAGAGCACCGTACCTTGGTCTTTAGCCTCTCTTCTCGTCTACATCTTAGCAAAAAGCTTTTCCACTCTGTCTGGCAAGGAGAAACTGTGCCAGCACAGAAAACATCTCCCATCGTCTTCTAGAGGCTGCACGCAGGTCTGCCGAGTGTTTTGCAAGAAGAGAAAGAAAGTTGTCCAAAACAGCTTGCAATCGAATGTTCATGTGAATAGAAAAGGCAGGAGAGTGGTCAGGTACTGTTTTCTCTCAGTTGGCAAGCTGCGCACACAATCGCAGTGTTGTACAGCTTGTTTCATCACCTTTGCGAAGTTGCCGCTCTCTCCGGCTCCCGGAGACGAAGAAGCTGCTTCTTCGCGCAAAGACCATTCTGCCGCTCACAGTGCTCTGCGGTGTGCGCCTTCTGCCGAAAGAGGCCCGGGAGCGGTGCTTAGCTCTGCAGAGCACCGTACCTTCGTCTTTAGCCTCTCTTCTCATCTACATCTTAGCAAAAAGCTTTTCCACTCTGTCTGGCAAGGAGAAACTGTGCCAGCACAGAAAACATCTCCCATCGTGTTCTAGAGGCTGCACGCAGGTCTGCCGAGTGTTTTGCAAGAAGTGAAAGAAAGTTGTCCAAAACAGCTTGCAATCGAATGTTCATGTGAACAGAAAAGGCAGGAGAGTGGTCAGGTACTGTTTTCTCTCACTTGGCAAGCTGCGCACACAATCGCAGTGTTGTACAGCTTGTTTCATCACCTTTGCCAAGTTGCCGCTCTCTCCGGCTCCCGGAGACGAAGAAGCTGCTTCTTCGCGCAAAGATGATTCTGCCGCTCACAGTGCTCTGCGGTGTGCGCCTTCTGCCGAAAGATCCCCGGGAGCTGTGCTTAGCTCTGAGAAGCACCGTACCTGCTTCTATAGCCTCTCTTCTCGTCTACATCTTAGCAAAAAGCTTTTCCACTCTGTCTGGCAAGGAGAAACTGTGCCAGCACAGAAAACATCTCCCATCGTGTTCTAGAGGCTGCACGGAGGTCTGCCGAGTGTTTTGCAAGAAGAGAAAGAAAGTTGTCCAAAACAGCTTGCAATCGAATGTTCATGTGAATAGAAAAGGCAGGAGAGTGGTCAGGTACTGTTTTCTCTCACTTGGCAAGCTGCGCACACAATCGCAGTGTTGTACAGCTTGTTTCATCACCTTTGCGAAGTTGCCGCTCTCTCCGGCTCCCGGAGACGAAGAAGCTGCTTCTTCGCGCAAAGACGATTCTGCCGCTCACAGTGCTCTGCTGTGTGCGCCTTCTGCCGAAAGAGGCCCAGGAGCGGTGCTTAGCTCTGCAGAGCACCGTACCTTCGTCTTTAGCCTCTCTTCTCGTCTACATCTTAGCAAAAAGCTTTTCCACTCTGTCTGGCAAGGAGAAACTCTGCCAACACAAAAAACATCTCCCATCGTGTTCTAGAGGCTGCACGGAGGTCTGCCGAGTGTTTTGCAAGAAGAGAAAGAAAGTTGTCCAAAACAGCTTGCAATCGAATGTTCATGTGAATAGAAAAGGCAGGAGATTGGTCAGGTACTGTTTTCTCTCAGTTGGCACGCTGCGCACACAATCGCAGTGTTGTACAGCTTGTTTCATCACCTTTGCCAAGTTGCCGCTCTCTCCGGCTCCCGGAGACGAAGAAGCTGCTTCTTCGCGCAAAGACGATTCTGCCGCTCACAGTGCTCTGCGGTGTGCGCCTTCTGCCGAAAGAGCCCCGGGAGCTGTGCTTAGCTCTGAGAAGCACCATACGTGCTTCTTTAGCCTCTCTTCTCGTCTACATCTTAGCAAAAAGCTTTTCACTCTGTCTGGCAAGGAGAAACTGTGCCAGCACAGAAAACATCTCCCATCGTCTTCTAGAGGCTGCACGGAGGTCTGCCGAGTGTTTTGCAAGAAGAGAAAGAAAGTTGTCCAAAACAGCTTGCAATCGAATGTTCATGTGAATAGAAAAGGCAGGAGAGTGGTCAGGTACTGTTTTCTCTCAGTTGGCACGCTGCGCACACAATCGCAGTGTTGTACAGCTTGTTTCATCACCTTTGCGAAGTTGCCGCTCTCTCCGGCTCCCGGAGACGAAGAAGCTGCTTCTTCGCGCAAAGACGATTCTGCCGCTCACAGTGCTCTGCGGTGTGCGCCTTCTGCCGAAAGACGCCCGGGAGCGGTGCTTAGCTCTGCAGAGCACCGTACCTTCGTCTTTAGCCTCTCTTCTCGTCTACATCTTAGCAAAAAGCTTTTCCACTCTGTCTGGCAAGGAGAAACTGTGCCAGCACAGAAAACATCTCCCATCGTCTTCTAGAGGCTGCACGGAGGTCTGCCGAGTGTTTTGCAAGAAGTGAAAGAAAGTTGTCCAAAACAGCTTCCAATCGAATGTTCATGTGAATAGAAAATGCAGGAGAGTGGTCAGGTACTGTTTTCTCTCAATTGGAAAGCTGCGCACACAATCGCAGTGTTGTACAGCTTGTTTCATCACCTTTGCGAAGTTGCCGCTCTCTCCGGCTCCCGGAGACGAAGAAGCTGCTTCTTCGCGCAAAGACGATTCTGCCGCTCACAGTTGCTCTGCGGTGTGCGGCTTCTGCCGAAAGACGCCCGGGAACGGTGCTTAGCTCTGAGAAGCCCCATACGTGCTTCTTTAGCCTCTCTTCTCGTCTACATCTTAGCAAAAAGCTTTTCCACTCTGTCTGGCATGGAGAAACTGTGCCAGCACAGAAAACATCTCCCATCGTGTTCTAGAGGCTGCACGGAGGTCTGCCGAGTGTTTTGCAAGAAGAGAAAGAAAGTTGTCCAAAACAGCTTGCAATCGAATGTTCATGTGAATAGAAAAGGCAGGAGAGTGGTCAGGTACTGTTTTCTCTCAGTTGGCACGCTGCGCACACAATCGCAGTGTTGTACAGCTTGTTTCATCACCTTTGCGAAGTTGCCGCTCTCTCCGGCTCCCGGAGACGAAGAAGCTGCTTCTTCGCGCAAAGACGATTCTGCCGCTCACAGTGCTCTGCGGTGTGCGCCTTCTGCCGAAAGAGCCCCGGGAGCTGTGCTTAGCTCTGAGAAGCACCATACGTGCTTCTTTAGCCTCTCTTCTCGTCTACATCTTAGCAAAAAGCTTTTCCACTCTGTCTGGCAAGGAGAAACTGTGCCAGCACAGAAAACATCTCCCATCGTGTTCTAGAGGCTGCACGGAGGTCTGCCGAGTGTTTTGCAAGAAGAGAAAGAAAGTTGTCCAAAACAGCTTGCAATCGAATGTTCATGTGATTACAAAAGGCAGGAGAGTGGTCAGGTACTGTTTTCTCTCAGTTGGCAAGCTGCGCACACAATCGCAGTGTTGTACAGCTTGTTTCATCACCTTTGCCAAGTTGCCGCTCTCTCCGGCTCCCGGAGACGAAGAAGCTGCTTCTTCGCGCAAAGACGATTCTGCCGCTCACAGTGCTCTGCGGTGTGCGCCTTCTGCCGAAAGACGCCCGGGAGCGGTGCTTAGCTCTGCAGAGCACCGTACCTTCGTCTTTAGCCTCTCTTCTCGTCTACATCTTAGCAAAAAGCTTTTCCACTCTGTCTGGCAAGGAGAAACTGTGCCAGCACAGAAAACATCTCCCATCGTGTTCTAGAGGCTGCACGGAGGTCTGCCGAGTATTTTGCAAGAAGAGAAAGAAAGTTGTCCAAAACAGCTTCCAATCGAATGTTCATGTGAATAGAAAAGGCAGGAGAGTGGTCAGGTACTGTTTTCTCTCAGTTGGTCGCTGCGCACACAATCGCAGTGTTGTACAGCTTGTTTCATCACCTTTGCGAAGTTGCCGCTCTCTCCGGCTCCCGGAGACGAAGAAGCTGCTTCTTCGCGCAAAGACGATTCTGCCGCTCACAGTGCTCTGCGGTGTGCGCCTTCTGCCGAAAGAGGTCCGGGAGCGGTGCTTAGCTCTGCAGAGCACCGTACCTTCGTCTTTAGCCTCTCTTCTCGTCTACATCTTAGCAAAAAGCTTTTCCACTCTGTCTGGCAAGGAGAAACTGTGCCAGCACAAAAAACATCTCCCATCGTCTTCTAGAGGCTGCACGGAGGTCTGCCGAGTGTTTTGCAAGAAGAGAAAGAAAGTTGTCCAAAACAGCTTCCAATCGAATGTTCATGTGAATAGAAAAGGCAGGAGAGTGGTCAGGTACTGTTTTCTCTCACTTGGCAAGCTGCGCACACAATCGCAGTCTTGTACAGCTTGTTTCATCACCTTTGCGAAGTTGCCGCTCTCTCCGGCTCCCGGAGACGAAGAAGCTGCTTCTTCGCGCAAAGACGATTCTGCCGCTCACAGTGCTCTGCTGTGTGCGCCTTCTGCCGAAAGATCCCCGGGAGCGGTGCTTAGCTCTGCAGAGCACCGTACCTTCGTCTTTAGCCTCTCTTCTCGTCTACATCTTAGCAAAAAGCTTTTCCACTCTGTCTGGCAAGGAGAAACTCTGCCAACACATAAAACATCTCCCATCGTGTTCTAGAGGCTGCACGGAGGTCTGCGAGTGTTTTGCAAGAAGAGAAAGAAAGTTGTCCAAAACAGCTTGCAATCGAATGTTCATGTGAATAGAAAAGGCAGGAGAGTGGTCAGGTACTGTTTTCTCTCAGTTGGCACGCTGCGCACACAATCGCAGTGTTGTACAGCTTGTTTCATCACCTTTGCGAAGTTGCCGCTCTCTCCGGCTCCCGGAGACGAAGAAGCTGCTTCTTCGCGCAAAGACGATTCTGCCGCTCACAGTGCTCTGCGGTGTGCGCCTTCTGCCGAAAGAGGTCCGGGAGCGGTGCTTAGCTCTGAGAAGCACCATACGTGCTTCTTTAGCCTCTCTTCTCGTCTACATATTAGCAAAAAGCTTTTCCACTCTGTCTGGCAAGGAGAAACTGTGCCAGCACAGAAAACATCTCCCATCCTCTTCTAGAGGCTGCACGGAGCTCTGCCGAGTGTTTTGCAAGAAGAGAAAGAAAGTTGTCCAAAACAGCTTGCAATCGAATGTTCATGTGAATAGAAAAGGCAGGAGAGTGGTCAGGTACTGTTTTCTCTCACTTGGCAAGCTGCGCACACAATCGCAGTCTTGTACAGCTTGTTTCATCACCTTTGCGAAGTTGCCGCTCTCTCCGGCTCCCGGAGACGAAGAAGCTGCTTCTTCGCGCAAAGACGATTCTGCCGCTCACAGTGCTCTGCTGTGTGCGCCTTCTGCCGAAAGATCCCCGGGAGCGGTGCTTAGCTCTGCAGAGCACCGTACCTTCGTCTTTAGCCTCTCTTCTCGTCTACATCTTAGCAAAAAGCTTTTCCACTCTGTCTGGCAAGGAGAAACTCTGCCAACACATAAAACATCTCCCATCGTGTTCTAGAGGCTGCACGGAGGTCTGCCGAGTGTTTTGCAAGAAGAGAAAGAAAGTTGTCCAAAACAGCTTCCAATCGAATGTTCATGTGAATAGAAAAGGCAGGAGAGTGGTCAGGTACTGTTTTCTCTCACTTGGCAAGCTGCGCACACAATCGCAGTGTTGTACAGCTTGTTTCATCACCTTTGCGAAGTTGCCGCTCTCTCCGGCTCCCGGCGACGAAGAAGCTGCTTCTTCGCGCAAAGACGATTCTGCCGCTCACAGTGCTCTGCGGTTTGCGCCTTCTGCCGAAAGACGCCCGGGAGCTGTGCTTAGCTCTGCAGAGCACCGTACCTTCGTCTTTAGCCTCACTTCTCGTCTACATCTTAGCAAAAAGCTTTTCCACTCTGTCTGGCAAGGAGAAACTGTGCCAGCACAGAAAACATCTCCCATCGTGTTCTAGAGGCTGCACGCAGGTCTGCCGAGTGTTTTGCAAGAAGAGAAAGAAAGTTGTCCAAAACAGCTTGCAATCGAATGTTCATGTGAATAGAAAAGGCAGGAGAGTGGTCAGGTACTGTTTTCTCTCAGTTGGCACGCTGCGCACACAATCGCAGTGTTGTACAGCTTGTTTCATCACCTTTGCGAAGTTGCCGCTCTCTCCGGCTCCCGGAGACGAAGAAGCTGCTTCTTCGCGCAAAGACGATTCTGCCGCTCACAGTGCTCTGCGGTGTGCGCCTTCTGCCGAAAGAGCCCCGGGAGCTGTGCTTAGCTCTGAGAAGCACCATACGTGCTTCTTTAGCCTCTCTTCTCGTCTACATCTTAGCAAAAAGCTTTTCCACTCTGTCTGGCAAGGAGAAACTGTGCCAGCACAGAAAACATCTCCCATCGTGTTCTAGAGGCTGCACGGAGGTCTGCCGAGTGTTTTGCAAGAAGAGAAAGAAAGTTGTCCAAAACAGCTTGCAATCGAATGTTCATGTGAATAGAAAAGGCAGGAGAGTGGTCAGGTACTGTTTTCTCTCAGTTGGCACGCTGCGCACACAATCGCAGTGTTGTACAGCTTGTTTCATCACCTTTGCGAATTTGCCGCTCTCTCCGGCTCCCGGAGACGAAGAAGCTGCTTCTTCGCGCAAAGACGATTCTGCCGCTCACAGTGCTCTGCGGTGTGCGCCTTCTGCCGAAAGAGGTCCGGGCGCGGTGCTTAGCTCTGCAGAGCACCGTACCTTGGTCTTTAGCCTCTCTTCTCGTCTACATCTTAGCAAAAAGCTTTTCCACTCTGTCTGGCAAGGAGAAACTGTGCCAGCACAGAAAACATCTCCCATCGTCTTCTAGAGGCTGCACGCAGGTCTGCCGAGTGTTTTGCAAGAAGAGAAAGAAAGTTGTCCAAAACAGCTTCCAATCGAATGTTCATGTGAATAGAAAAGGCAGGAGAGTGGTCAGGTACTGTTTTCTCTCAGTTGGCAAGCTGCGCACACAATCGCAGTGTTGTACAGCTTGTTTCATCACCTTTGCGAAGTTGCCGCTCTCTCCGGCTCCCGGAGACGAAGAAGCTGCTTCTTCGCGCAAAGACCATTCTGCCGCTCACAGTGCTCTGCGGTGTGCGCCTTCTGCCGAAAGAGGCCCGGGAGCGGTGCTTAGCTCTGCAGAGCACCGTACCTTCGTCTTTAGCCTCTCTTCTCATCTACATCTTAGCAAAAAGCTTTTCCACTCTGTCTGGCAAGGAGAAACTGTGCCAGCACAGAAAACATCTCCCATCGTGTTCTAGAGGCTGCACGCAGGTCTGCCGAGTGTTTTGCAAGAAGTGAAAGAAAGTTGTCCAAAACAGCTTGCAATCGAATGTTCATGTGAACAGAAAAGGCAGGAGAGTGGTCAGGTACTGTTTTCTCTCAGTTGGCAAGCTGCGCACACAATCGCAGTGTTGTACAGCTTGTTTCATCACCTTTGCCAAGTTGCCGCTCTCTCCGGCACCCGGAGACGAAGAAGCTGCTTCTTCGCGCAAAGATGATTCTGCCGCTCACAGTGCTCTGCGGTGTGCGCCTTCTGCCGAAAGATCCCCGGGAGCTGTGCTTAGCTCTGAGAAGCACCGTACCTGCTTCTATAGCCTCTCTTCTCGTCTACATCTTAGCAAAAAGCTTTTCCACTCTGTCTGGCAAGGAGAAACTGTGCCAGCACAGAAAACATCTCCCATCGTGTTCTAGAGGCTGCACGGAGGTCTGCCGAGTGTTTTGCAAGAAGAGAAAGAAAGTTGTCCAAAACAGCTTGCAATCGAATGTTCATGTGAATAGAAAAGGCAGGAGAGTGGTCAGGTACTGTTTTCTCTCACTTGGCAAGCTGCGCACACAATCGCAGTGTTGTACAGCTTGTTTCATCACCTTTGCGAAGTTGCCGCTCTCTCCGGCTCCCGGAGACGAAGAAGCTGCTTCTTCGCGCAAAGACGATTCTGCCGCTCACAGTGCTCTGCGGTGTGCGCCTTCTGCCGAAAGAGGCCCAGGAGCGGTGCTTAGCTCTGCAGAGCACCGTACCTTCGTCTTTAGCCTCTCTTCTCGTCTACATCTTAGCAAAAAGCTTTTCCACTCTGTCTGGCAAGGAGAAACTCTGCCAACACAAAAAACATCTCCCATCGTGTTCTAGAGGCTGCACGGAGGTCTGCCGAGTGTTTTGCAAGAAGTGAAAGAAAGTTGTCCAAAACAGCTTCCAATCGAATGTTCATGTGAATAGAAAATGCAGGAGAGTGGTCAGGTACTGTTTTCTCTCAATTGGAAAGCTGCGCACACAATCGCAGTGTTGTACAGCTTGTTTCATCACCTTTGCGAAGTTGCCGCTCTCTCCGGCTCCCGGAGACGAAGAAGCTGCTTCTTCGCGCAAAGACGATTCTGCCGCTCACAGTGCTCTGCGGTGTGCGGCTTCTGCCGAAAGACGCCCGGGAACGGTGCTTAGCTCTGAGAAGCCCCATACGTGCTTCTTTAGCCTCTCTTCTCGTCTACATCTTAGCAAAAAGCTTTTCCACTCTGTCTGGCATGGAGAAACTGTGCCAGCACAGAAAACATCTCCCATCGTGTTCTAGAGGCTGCACGGAGGTCTGCCGAGTGTTTTGCAAGAAGAGAAAGAAAGTTGTCCAAAACAGCTTGCAATCGAATGTTCATGTGAATAGAAAAGGCAGGAGAGTGGTCAGGTACTGTTTTCTCTCAGTTGGCACGCTGCGCACACAATCGCAGTGTTGTACAGCTTGTTTCATCACCTTTGCGAAGTTGCCGCTCTCTCCGGCTCCCGGAGACGAAGAAGCTGCTTCTTCGCGCAAAGACGATTCTGCCGCTCACAGTGCTCTGCTGTGTGCGCCTTCTGCCGAAAGAGGCCCGGGAGCGGTGCTTAGCTCTGCAGAGCACCGTACCTTGGTCTTTAGCCTCTCTTCTCGTCTACATCTTAGCAAAAAGCTTTTCTACTCTGTCTGGCAAGGAGAAACTGTGCCAGCACAGAAAACATCTCCCATCGTGTTCTAGAGGCTGCACGGAGGTCTGCCGAGTGTTTTGCAAGAAGAGAAAGAAAGTTGTCCAAAACAGCTTGCAATCGAATGTTCATGTGAATAGAAAAGGCAGGAGAGTGGTCAGGTACTGTTTTCTCTCAGTTGGCACGCTGCGTACACAATCGCAGTGTTGTACAGCTTGTTTCATCACCTTTGCGAAGTTGCCGCTCTCTCCGGCTCCCGGAGACGAAGAAGCTGCTTCTTCGCGCAAAGACGATTCTGCCGCTCACAGTGCTCTGCGGTGTGCGCCTTCTGCCGAAAGAGCCCCGGGAGCTGTGCTTAGCTCTGAGAAGCACCATACGTGCTTCTTTAGCCTCTCTTCTCGTCTACATCTTAGCAAAAAGCTTTTCCACTCTGTCTGGCATGGAGAAACTGTGCCAGCACAGAAAACATCTCCCATCGTGTTCTAGAGGCTGCACGGAGGTCTGCCGAGTGTTTTGCAAGAAGAGAAAGAAAGTTGTCCAAAACAGCTTGCAATCGAATGTTCATGTGATTACAAAAGGCAGGAGAGTGGTCAGGTACTGTTTTCTCTCAGTTGGCAAGCTGCGCACACAATCGCAGTGTTGTACAGCTTGTTTCATCACCTTTGCCAAGTTGCCGCTCTCTCCGGCTCCCGGAGACGAAGAAGCTGCTTCTTCGCGCAAAGACGATTCTGCCGCTCACAGTGCTCTGCGGTGTGCGCCTTCTGCCGAAAGACGCCCGGGAGCGGTGCTTAGCTCTGCAGAGCACCGTACCTTCGTCTTTAGCCTCTCTTCTCGTCTACATCTTAGCAAAAAGCTTTTCCACTCTGTCTGGCAAGGAGAAACTGTGCCAGCACAGAAAACATCTCCCATCGTGTTCTAGAGGCTGCACGGAGGTCTGCCGAGTATTTTGCAAGAAGAGAAAGAAAGTTGTCCAAAACAGCTTGCAATCGAATGTTCATGTGAATAGAAAAGGCAGGAGAGTGGTCAGGTACTGTTTTCTCTCAGTTGGCACGCTGCGCACACAATCGCAGTGTTGTACAGCTTGTTTCATCACCTTTGCCAAGTTGCCGCTCTCTCCGGCTCCCGGAGACGAAGAAGCTGCTTCTTCGCGCAAAGACGATTCTGCCGCTCACAGTGCTCTGCGGTGTGCGCCTTCTGCCGAAAGACGCCCGGGAGCGGTGCTTAGCTCTGCAGAGCACCGTACCTTCGTCTTTAGCCTCTCTTCTCGTCTACATCTTAGCAAAAAGCTTTTCCACTCTGTCTGGCAAGGAGAAACTGTGCCAACACAAAAAACATCTCCCATCGTGTTCTAGAGGCTGCACGGAGGTCTGCCGAGTGTTTTGCAAGAAGAGAAAGAAAGTTGTCCAAAACAGCTTGCAATCGAATGTTCATGTGAATAGAAAAGGCAGGAGAGTGGTCAGGTACTGTTTTCTCTCAGTTGGCACGCTGCGCACACAATCGCAGTGTTGTACAGCTTGTTTCATCACCTTTGCGAAGTTGCCGCTCTCTCCGGCTCCCGGAGACGAAGAAGCTGCTTCTTCGCGCAAAGACGATTCTGCCGCTCACAGTGCTCTGCGGTGTGCGCCTTCTGCCGAAAGAGCCCCGGGAGCTGTGCTTAGCTCTGAGAAGCACCATACGTGCTTCTTTAGCCTCTCTTCTCGTCTACATCTTAGCAAAAAGCTTTTCCACTCTGTCTGGCAAGGAGAAACTGTGCCAGCACAGAAAACATCTCCCATCGTGTTCTAGAGGCTGCACGGAGGTCTGCCGAGTGTTTTGCAAGAAGAGAAAGAAAGTTGTCCAAAACAGCTTGCAATCGAATGTTCATGTGAATAGAAAAGGCAGGAGAGTGGTCAGGTACTGTTTTCTCTCAGTTGGCAAGCTGCGCACACAATCGCAGTGTTGTACAGCTTGTTTCATCACCTTTGCCAAGTTGCCGCTCTCTCCGGCTCCCGGAGACGAAGAAGCTGCTTCTTCGCGCAAAGACGATTCTGCCGCTCACAGTGCTCTGCGGTGTGCGCCTTCTGCCGAAAGAGGCCCGGGAGCGGTGCTTAGCTCTGCAGAGCACCGTACCTTCGTCTTTAGCCTCTCTTCTCGTCTACATCTTAGCAAAAAGCTTTTCCACTCTGTCTGGCAAGGAGAAACTGTGCCAGCACAAAAAACATCTCCCATCGTGTTCTAGAGGCTGCACGGAGGTCTGCCGAGTGTTTTGCAAGAAGAGAAAGAAAGTTGTCCAAAACAGCTTGCAATCGAATGTTCATGTGAATAGAAAAGGCAGGAGAGTGGTCAGGTACTGTTTTCTCTCAGTTGGCACGCTGCGCACACAATCGCAGTGTTGTACAGCTTGTTTCATCACCTTTGCCAAGTTGCCGCTCTCTCCGGCTCCCGGAGACGAAGAAGCTGCTTCTTCGCGCAAAGACGATTCTGCCGCTCACAGTGCTCTGCGGTGTGCGCCTTCTGCCGAAAGAGCCCCGGGAGCTGTGCTTAGCTCTGAGAAGCACCATACGTGCTTCTTTAGCCTCTCTTCTCGTCTACATCTTAGCAAAAAGCTTTTCCACTCTGTCTGGCAAGGAGAAACTGTGCCAGCACAGAAAACATCTCCCATCCTCTTCTAGAGGCTGCACGGAGCTCTGCCGAGTGTTTTGCAAGAAGAGAAAGAAAGTTGTCCAAAACAGCTTCCAATCGAATGTTCATGTGAATAGAAAAGGCAGGAGAGTGGTCAGGTACTGTTTTCTCTCAGTTGGCAAGCTGCGCACACAATCGCAGTGTTGTACAGCTTGTTTCATCACCTTTGCGAAGTTGCCGCTCTCTCCGGCTCCCGGAGACGAAGAAGCTGCTTCTTCGCGCAAAGACGATTCTGCCGCTCACAGTGCTCTGCGGTGTGCGCCTTCTGCCGAAAGAGGTCCGGGAGCGGTGCTTAGCTCTGCAGAGCACCGTACCTTCGTCTTTAGCCTCTCTTCTCGTCTACATCTTAGCAAAAAGCTTTTCCACTCTGTCTGGCAAGGAGAAACTGTGCCAGCACAGAAAACATCTCCCATCGTCTTCTAGAGGCTGCACGGAGGTCTGCCGAGTGTTTTGCAAGAAGTGAAAGAAAGTTGTCCAAAACAGCTTGCAATCGAATGTTCATGTGAATAGAAAATGCAGGAGAGTGGTCAGGTACTGTTTTCTCTCAATTGGAAAGCTGCGCACACAATCGCAGTGTTGTACAGCTTGTTTCATCACCTTTGCGAAGTTGCCGCTCTCTCCGGCTCCCGGAGACGAAGAAGCTGCTTCTTCGCGCAAAGACGATTCTGCCGCTCACAGTGCTCTGCGGTGTGCGCCTTCTGCCGAAAGAGGCCCGGGAGCGGTGCTTAGCTCTGAGAAGCCCCATAGGTGCTTCTTTAGCCTCTCTTCTCGTCTACATCTTAGCAAAAAGCTTTTCCACTCTGTCTGGCAAGGAGAAACTGTGCCAGCACAGAAAACATCTCCCATCGTCTTCTAGAGGCTGCACGGAGGTCTGCCGAGTGTTTTGCAAGAAGAGAAAGAAAGTTGTCCAAAACAGCTTGCAATCGAATGTTCATGTGAATAGAAAAGGCAGGAGAGTGGTCAGGTACTGTTTTCTCTCAGTTGGCAAGCTGCGCACACAATCGCAGTGTTGTACAGCTTGTTTCATCACCTTTGCGAAGTTGCCGCTCTCTCCGGCTCCCGGAGACGAAGAA
Organism: Melozone crissalis; assembly: GCF_028551555.1. Classification (NCBI taxonomy): domain Eukaryota; kingdom Metazoa; phylum Chordata; class Aves; order Passeriformes; family Passerellidae; genus Melozone; species Melozone crissalis. The sequence goes on along the minus strand of NW_026536056.1, from coordinate 116,064 downwards.
GCTGCTTCTTCGCGCAAAGACGATTCTGCCGCTCACAGTGCTCTGCTGTGTGCGCCTTCTGCCGAAAGAGGCCCGGGAGCGGTGCTTAGCTCTGCAGAGCACCGTACCTTGGTCTTTAGCCTCTCTTCTCGTCTACATCTTAGCAAAAAGCTTTTCCACTCTGTCTGGCAAGGAGAAACTGTGCCAGCACAAAAAACATCTCCCATCGTCTTCTAGAGGCTGCACGGAGGTCTGCCGAGTGTTTTGCAAGAAGAGAAAGAAAGTTGTCCAAAACAGCTTGCAATCGAATGTTCATGTGAATAGAAAAGGCAGGAGAGTGGTCAGGTACTGTTTTCTCTCAGTTGGCACGCTGCGTACACAATCGCAGTGTTGTACAGCTTGTTTCATCACCTTTGCGAAGTTGCCGCTCTCTCCGGCTCCCGGAGACGAAGAAGCTGCTTCTTCGCGCAAAGACGATTCTGCCGCTCACAGTGCTCTGCGGTGTGCGCCTTCTGCCGAAAGAGCCCCGGGAGCTGTGCTTAGCTCTGAGAAGCACCATACGTGCTTCTTTAGCCTCTCTTCTCGTCTACATCTTAGCAAAAAGCTTTTCCACTCTGTCTGGCAAGGAGAAACTGTGCCAGCACAGAAAACATCTCCCATCGTGTTCTAGAGGCTGCACGGAGGTCTGCCGAGTGTTTTGCAAGAAGAGAAAGAAAGTTGTCCAAAACAGCTTGCAATCGAATGTTCATGTGATTACAAAAGGCAGGAGAGTGGTCAGGTACTGTTTTCTCTCAGTTGGCAAGCTGCGCACACAATCGCAGTGTTGTACAGCTTGTTTCATCACCTTTGCCAAGTTGCCGCTCTCTCCGGCTCCCGGAGACGAAGAAGCTGCTTCTTCGCGCAAAGACGATTCTGCCGCTCACAGTGCTCTGCGGTGTGCGCCTTCTGCCGAAAGACGCCCGGGAGCGGTGCTTAGCTCTGCAGAGCACCGTACCTTCGTCTTTAGCCTCTCTTCTCGTCTACATCTTAGCAAAAAGCTTTTCCACTCTGTCTGGCAAGGAGAAACTGTGCCAGCACAGAAAACATCTCCCATCGTGTTCTAGAGGCTGCACAGAGGTCTGCCGAGTATTTTGCAAGAAGAGAAAGAAAGTTGTCCAAAACAGCTTCCAATCGAATGTTCATGTGAATAGAAAAGGCAGGAGAGTGGTCAGGTACTGTTTTCTCTCAGTTGGTCGCTGCGCACACAATCGCAGTGTTGTACAGCTTGTTTCATCACCTTTGCGAAGTTGCCGCTCTCTCCGGCTCCCGGAGACGAAGAAGCTGCTTCTTCGCGCAAAGACGATTCTGCCGCTCACAGTGCTCTGCGGTGTGCGCCTTCTGCCGAAAGAGGTCCGGGAGCGGTGCTTAGCTCTGCAGAGCACCGTACCTTCGTCTTTAGCCTCTCTTCTCGTCTACATCTTAGCAAAAAGCTTTTCCACTCTGTCTGGCAAGGAGAAACTGTGCCAGCACAAAAAACATCTCCCATCGTGTTCTAGAGGCTGCACGGAGGTCTGCCGAGTGTTTTGCAAGAAGAGAAAGAAAGTTGTCCAAAACAGCTTCCAATCGAATGTTCATGTGAATAGAAAAGGCAGGAGAGTGGTCAGGTACTGTTTTCTCTCAGTTGGCAAGCTGCGCACACAATCGCAGTCTTGTACAGCTTGTTTCATCACCTTTGCGAAGTTGCCGCTCTCTCCGGCTCCCGGAGACGAAGAAGCTGCTTCTTCGCGCAAAGACGATTCTGCCGCTCACAGTGCTCTGCTGTGTGCGCCTTCTGCCGAAAGATCCCCGGGAGCGGTGCTTAGCTCTGCAGAGCACCGTACCTTCGTCTTTAGCCTCTCTTCTCGTCTACATCTTAGCAAAAAGCTTTTCCACTCTGTCTGGCAAGGAGAAACTCTGCCAACACATAAAACATCTCCCATCGTGTTCTAGAGGCTGCACGGAGGTCTGCCGAGTGTTTTGCAAGAAGAGAAAGAAAGTTGTCCAAAACAGCTTGCAATCGAATGTTCATGTGAATAGAAAAGGCAGGAGAGTGGTCAGGTACTGTTTTCTCTCAGTTGGCACGCTGCGCACACAATCGCAGTGTTGTACAGCTTGTTTCATCACCTTTGCGAAGTTGCCGCTCTCTCCGGCTCCCGGAGACGAAGAAGCTGCTTCTTCGCGCAAAGACGATTCTGCCGCTCACAGTGCTCTGCGGTGTGCGCCTTCTGCCGAAAGACGCCCGGGAGCTGTGCTTAGCTCTGCAGAGCACCGTACCTTCGTCTTTAGCCTCTCTTCTCGTCTACATCTTAGCAAAAAGCTTTTCCACTCTGTCTGGCAAGGAGAAACTGTGCCAGCACAGAAAACATCTCCCATCGTCTTCTAGAGGCTGCACGGAGGTCTGCCGAGTGTTTTGCAAGAAGAGAAAGAAAGTTGTCCAAAACAGCTTCCAATCGAATGTTCATGTGAATAGAAAAGGCAGGAGAGTGGTCAGGTACTGTTTTCTCTCACTTGGCAAGCTGCGCACACAATCGCAGTCTTGTACAGCTTGTTTCATCACCTTTGCGAAGTTGCCGCTCTCTCCGGCTCCCGGCGACGAAGAAGCTGCTTCTTCGCGCAAAGACGATTCTGCCGCTCACAGTGCTCTGCGGTTTGCGCCTTCTGCCGAAAGACGCCCGGGAGCGGTGCTTAGCTCTGCAGAGCACCGTACCTTCGTCTTTAGCCTCACTTCTCGTCTACATCTTAGCAAAAAGCTTTTCCACTCTGTCTGGCAAGGAGAAACTGTGCCAGCACAGAAAACATCTCCCATCGTCTTCTAGAGGCTGCACGGAGGTCTGCCGAGTGTTTTGCAAGAAGAGAAAGAAAGTTGTCCAAAACAGCTTGCAATCGAATGTTCATGTGAATAGAAAAGGCAGGAGAGTGGTCAGGTACTGTTTTCTCTCAGTTGGCACGCTGCGCACACAATCGCAGTGTTGTACAGCTTGTTTCATCACCTTTGCGAAGTTGCCGCTCTCTCCGGCTCCCGGAGACGAAGAAGCTGCTTCTTCGCGCAAAGACGATTCTGCCGCTCACAGTGCTCTGCGGTGTGCGCCTTCTGCCGAAAGAGCCCCGGGAGCTGTGCTTAGCTCTGAGAAGCACCATACGTGCTTCTTTAGCCTCTCTTCTCGTCTACATCTTAGCAAAAAGCTTTTCCACTCTGTCTGGCAAGGAGAAACTGTGCCAGCACAGAAAACATCTCCCATCGTCTTCTAGAGGCTGCACGGAGGTCTGCCGAGTGTTTTGCAAGAAGAGAAAGAAAGTTGTCCAAAACAGCTTGCAATCGAATGTTCATGTGAATAGAAAAGGCAGGAGAGTGGTCAGGTACTGTTTTCTCTCAGTTGGCACGCTGCGCACACAATCGCAGTGTTGTACAGCTTGTTTCATCACCTTTGCGAATTTGCCGCTCTCTCCGGCTCCCGGAGACGAAGAAGCTGCTTCTTCGCGCAAAGACGATTCTGCCGCTCACAGTGCTCTGCGGTGTGCGCCTTCTGCCGAAAGAGGTCCGGGCGCGGTGCTTAGCTCTGCAGAGCACCGTACCTTGGTCTTTAGCCTCTCTTCTCGTCTACATCTTAGCAAAAAGCTTTTCCACTCTGTCTGGCAAGGAGAAACTGTGCCAGCACAGAAAACATCTCCCATCGTCTTCTAGAGGCTGCACGCAGGTCTGCCGAGTGTTTTGCAAGAAGAGAAAGAAAGTTGTCCAAAACAGCTTCCAATCGAATGTTCATGTGAATAGAAAAGGCAGGAGAGTGGTCAGGTACTGTTTTCTCTCAGTTGGCAAGCTGCGCACACAATCGCAGTGTTGTACAGCTTGTTTCATCACCTTTGCGAAGTTGCCGCTCTCTCCGGCTCCCGGAGACGAAGAAGCTGCTTCTTCGCGCAAAGACGATTCTGCCGCTCACAGTGCTCTGCGGTGTGCGCCTTCTGCCGAAAGAGGTCCGGGAGCGGTGCTTAGCTCTGCAGAGCACCGTACCTTCGTCTTTAGCCTCTCTTCTCGTCTACATCTTAGCAAAAAGCTTTTCCACTCTGTCTGGCAAGGAGAAACTGTGCCAGCACAGAAAACATCTCCCATCGTGTTCTAGAGGCTGCACGGAGGTCTGCCGAGTGTTTTGCAAGAAGAGAAAGAAAGTTGTCCAAAACAGCTTGCAATCGAATGTTCATGTGAATAGAAAAGGCAGGAGAGTGGTCAGGTACTGTTTTCTCTCAGTTGGCAAGCTGCGCACACAATCGCAGTGTTGTACAGCTTGTTTCATCACCTTTGCGAAGTTGCCGCTCTCTCCGGCTCCCGGAGACGAAGAAGCTGCTTCTTCGCGCAAAGACCATTCTGCCGCTCACAGTGCTCTGCGGTGTGCGCCTTCTGCCGAAAGAGGCCCGGGAGCGGTGCTTAGCTCTGCAGAGCACCGTACCTTCGTCTTTAGCCTCTCTTCTCATCTACATCTTAGCAAAAAGCTTTTCCACTCTGTCTGGCAAGGAGAAACTGTGCCAGCACAGAAAACATCTCCCATCGTGTTCTAGAGGCTGCACGCAGGTCTGCCGAGTGTTTTGCAAGAAGTGAAAGAAAGTTGTCCAAAACAGCTTGCAATCGAATGTTCATGTGAACAGAAAAGGCAGGAGAGTGGTCAGGTACTGTTTTCTCTCAGTTGGCAAGCTGCGCACACAATCGCAGTGTTGTACAGCTTGTTTCATCACCTTTGCCAAGTTGCCGCTCTCTCCGGCTCCCGGAGACGAAGAAGCTGCTTCTTCGCGCAAAGATGATTCTGCCGCTCACAGTGCTCTGCGGTGTGCGCCTTCTGCCGAAAGATCCCCGGGAGCTGTGCTTAGCTCTGAGAAGCACCGTACCTGCTTCTATAGACTCTCTTCTCGTCTACATCTTAGCAAAAAGCTTTTCCACTCTGTCTGGCAAGGAGAAACTGTGCCAGCACAGAAAACATCTCCCATCGTGTTCTAGAGGCTGCACGGAGGTCTGCCGAGTGTTTTGCAAGAAGAGAAAGAAAGTTGTCCAAAACAGCTTGCAATCGAATGTTCATGTGAATAGAAAAGGCAGGAGAGTGGTCAGGTACTGTTTTCTCTCAGTTGGCACGCTGCGCACACAATCGCAGTGTTGTACAGCTTGTTTCATCACCTTTGCCAAGTTGCCGCTCTCTCCGGCTCCCGGAGACGAAGAAGCTGCTTCTTCGCGCAAAGACGATTCTGCCGCTCACAGTGCTCTGCGGTGTGCGCCTTCTGCCGAAAGAGCCCCGGGAGCTGTGCTTAGCTCTGAGAAGCACCATACGTGCTTCTTTAGCCTCTCTTCTCGTCTACATCTTAGCAAAAAGCTTTTCCACTCTGTCTGGCAAGGAGAAACTGTGCCAGCACAGAAAACATCTCCCATCGTGTTCTAGAGGCTGCACGCAGGTCTGCCGAGTGTTTTGCAAGAAGAGAAAGAAAGTTGTCCAAAACAGCTTGCAATCGAATGTTCATGTGAATAGAAAAGGCAGGAGAGTGGTCAGGTACTGTTTTCTCTCAGTTGGCAAGCTGCGCACACAATCGCAGTGTTGTACAGCTTGTTTCATCACCTTTGCGAAGTTGCCGCTCTCTCCGGCTCCCGGAGACGAAGAAGCTGCTTCTTCGCGCAAAGACGATTCTGCCGCTCACAGTGCTCTGCGGTGTGCGCCTTCTGCCGAAAGACGCCCGGGAGCTGTGCTTAGCTCTGCAGAGCACCGTACCTTCGTCTTTAGCCTCACTTCTCGTCTACATCTTAGCAAAAAGCTTTTCCACTCTGTCTGGCAAGGAGAAACTGTGCCAGCACAGAAAACATCTCCCATCGTGTTCTAGAGGCTGCACGCAGGTCTGCCGAGTGTTTTGCAAGAAGAGAAAGAAAGTTGTCCAAAACAGCTTGCAATCGAATGTTCATGTGAATAGAAAAGGCAGGAGAGTGGTCAGGTACTGTTTTCTCTCAGTTGGCACGCTGCGCACACAATCGCAGTGTTGTACAGCTTGTTTCATCACCTTTGCGAAGTTGCCGCTCTCTCCGGCTCCCGGAGACGAAGAAGCTGCTTCTTCGCGCAAAGACGATTCTGCCGCTCACAGTGCTCTGCGGTGTGCGCCTTCTGCCGAAAGAGCCCCGGGAGCTGTGCTTAGCTCTGAGAAGCACCATACGTGCTTCTTTAGCCTCTCTTCTCGTCTACATCTTAGCAAAAAGCTTTTCCACTCTGTCTGGCAAGGAGAAACTGTGCCAGCACAGAAAACATCTCCCATCGTGTTCTAGAGGCTGCACGGAGGTCTGCCGAGTGTTTTGCAAGAAGAGAAAGAAAGTTGTCCAAAACAGCTTGCAATCGAATGTTCATGTGAATAGAAAAGGCAGGAGAGTGGTCAGGTACTGTTTTCTCTCAGTTGGCAAGCTGCGCACACAATCGCAGTGTTGTACAGCTTGTTTCATCACCTTTGCGAAGTTGCCGCTCTCTCCGGCTCCCGGAGACGAAGAAGCTGCTTCTTCGCGCAAAGACCATTCTGCCGCTCACAGTGCTCTGCGGTGTGCGCCTTCTGCCGAATGAGGCCCGGGAGCGGTGCTTAGCTCTGCAGAGCACCGTACCTTCGTCTTTAGCCTCTCTTCTCATCTACATCTTAGCAAAAAGCTTTTCCACTCTGTCTGGCAAGGAGAAACTGTGCCAGCACAGAAAACATCTCCCATCGTGTTCTAGAGGCTGCACGCAGGTCTGCCGAGTGTTTTGCAAGAAGTGAAAGAAAGTTGTCCAAAACAGCTTGCAATCGAATGTTCATGTGAATAGAAAAGGCAGGAGAGTGGTCAGGTACTGTTTTCTCTCAGTTGGCAAGCTGCGCACACAATCGCAGTGTTGTACAGCTTGTTTCATCACCTTTGCCAAGTTGCCGCTCTCTCCGGCTCCCGGAGACGAAGAAGCTGCTTCTTCGCGCAAAGATGATTCTGCCGCTCACAGTGCTCTGCGGTGTGCGCCTTCTGCCGAAAGATCCCCGGGAGCTGTGCTTAGCTCTGAGAAGCACCGTACCTGCTTCTATAGCCTCTCTTCTCGTCTACATCTTAGCAAAAAGCTTTTCCACTCTGTCTGGCAAGGAGAAACTGTGCCAGCACATAAAACATCTCCCATCGTGTTCTAGAGGCTGCACGGAGGTCTGCCGAGTGTTTTGCAAGAAGAGAAAGAAAGTTGTCCAAAACAGCTTGCAATCGAATGTTCATGTGAATAGAAAAGGCAGGAGAGTGGTCAGGTACTGTTTTCTCTCACTTGGCAAGCTGCGCACACAATCGCAGTGTTGTACAGCTTGTTTCATCACCTTTGCGAAGTTGCCGCTCTCTCCGGCTCCCGGAGACGAAGAAGCTGCTTCTTCGCGCAAAGACGATTCTGCCGCTCACAGTGCTCTGCTGTGTGCGCCTTCTGCCGAAAGAGGCCCGGGAGCGGTGCTTAGGTCTGCAGAGCACCGTACCTTCGTCTTTAGCCTCTCTTCTCGTCTACATCTTAGCAAAAAGCTTTTCCACTCTGTCTGGCAAGGAGAAACTCTGCCAACACAAAAAACATCTCCCATCGTGTTCTAGAGGCTGCACGGAGGTCTGCCGAGTGTTTTGCAAGAAGAGAAAGAAAGTTGTCCAAAACAGCTTGCAATCGAATGTTCATGTGAATAGAAAAGGCAGGAGATTGGTCAGGTACTGTTTTCTCTCAGTTGGCACGCTGCGCACACAATCGCAGTGTTGTACAGCTTGTTTCATCACCTTTGCCAAGTTGCCGCTCTCTCCGGCTCCCGGAGACGAAGAAGCTGCTTCTTCGCGCAAAGACGATTCTGCCGCTCACAGTGCTCTGCGGTGTGCGCCTTCTGCCGAAAGAGCCCCGGGAGCTGTGCTTAGCTCTGAGAAGCACCATACGTGCTTCTTTAGCCTCTCTTCTCGTCTACATCTTAGCAAAAAGCTTTTCACTCTGTCTGGCAAGGAGAAACTGTGCCAGCACAGAAAACATCTCCCATCGTCTTCTAGAGGCTGCACGGAGGTCTGCCGAGTGTTTTGCAAGAAGAGAAAGAAAGTTGTCCAAAACAGCTTCCAATCGAATGTTCATGTGAATAGAAAAGGCAGGAGAGTGGTCAGGTACTGTTTTCTCTCAGTTGGCACGCTGCGCACACAATCGCAGTGTTGTACAGCTTGTTTCATCACCTTTGCGAAGTTGCCGCTCTCTCCGGCTCCCGGAGACGAAGAAGCTGCTTCTTCGCGCAAAGACGATTCTGCCGCTCACAGTGCTCTGCGGTGTGCGCCTTCTGCCGAAAGAGGCCCGGGAGCGGTGCTTAGCTCTGCAGAGCACCGTACCTTGGTCTTTAGCCTCTCTTCTCGTCTACATCTTAGCAAAAAGCTTAACCACTCTGTCTGGCAAGGAGAAACTGTGCCAGCACAGAAAACATCTCCCATCGTGTTCTAGAGGCTGCACGCAGGTCTGCCGAGTGTTTTGCAAGAAGAGAAAGAAAGTTGTCCAAAACAGCTTGCAATCGAATGTTCATGTGATTACAAAAGGCAGGAGAGTGGTCAGGTACTGTTTTCTCTCACTTGGCACGCTGCGCACACAATCGCAGTGTTGTACCGCTTGTTTCATCACCTTTGCCAAGTTGCCGCTCTCTCCGGCTCCCGGAGACGAAGAAGCTGCTTCTTCGCGCAAAGACGATTCTGCCGCTCACAGTGCTCTGCGGTGTGCGCCTTCTGCCGAAAGACGCCCGGGAGCGGTGCTTAGCTCTGCAGAGCACCGTACCTTGGTCTTTAGCCTCTCTTCTCGTCTACATCTTAGCAAAAAGCTTTTCCACTCTGTCTGGCAAGGAGAAACTGTGCCAGCACAGAAAACATCTCCCATCGTCTTCTAGAGGCTGCACGGAGGTCTGCCGAGTGTTTTGCAAGAAGAGAAAGAAAGTTGTCCAAAACAGCTTCCAATCGAATGTTCATGTGAATAGAAAAGGCAGGAGAGTGGTCAGGTACTGTTTTCTCTCAGTTGGTCGCTGCGCACACAATCGCAGTGTTGTACAGCTTGTTTCATCACCTTTGCGAAGTTGCCGCTCTCTCCGGCTCCCGGAGACGAAGAAGCTGCTTCTTCGCGCAAAGACGATTCTGCCGCTTACAGTGCTCTGCGGTGTGCGCCTTCTGCCGAAAGAGGTCCGGGAGCGGTGCTTAGCTCTGCAGAGCACCGTACCTTCGTCTTTAGCCTCTCTTCTCGTCTACATCTTAGCAAAAAGCTTTTCCACTCTGTCTGGCAAGGAGAAACTGTGCCAGCACAGAAAACATCTCCCATCGTGTTCTAGAGGCTGCACGGAGGTCTGCCGAGTGTTTTGCAAGAAGAGAAAGAAAGTTGTCCAAAACAGCTTCCAATCGAATGTTCATGTGAATAGAAAAGGCAGGAGAGTGGTCAGGTACTGTTTTCTCTCAGTTGGCAAGCTGCGCACACAATCGCAGTGTTGTACAGCTTGTTTCATCACCTTTGCGAAGTTGCCGCTCTCTCCGGCTCCCGGAGACGAAGAAGCTGCTTCTTCGCGCAAAGACGATTCTGCCGCTCACAGTGCTCTGCGGTGTGCGCCTTCTGCCGAAAGAGGCCCGGGAGCGGTGCTTAGCTCTGCAGAGCACCGTACCTTCGTCTTTAGCCTCTCTTCTCGTCTACATCTTAGCAAAAAGCTTTTCCACTCTGTCTGGCAAGGAGAAACTGTGCCAGCACAAAAAACATCTCCCATCGTCTTCTAGAGGCTGCACGGAGGTCTGCCGAGTGTTTTGCAAGAAGAGAAAGAAAGTTGTCCAAAACAGCTTCCAATCGAATGTTCATGTGAATAGAAAAGGCAGGAGAGTGGTCAGGTACTGTTTTCTCTCAGTTGGCAAGCTGCGCACACAATCGCAGTGTTGTACAGCTTGTTTCATCACCTTTGCGAAGTTGCCGCTCTCTCCGGCTCCCGGAGACGAAGAAGCTGCTTCTTCGCGCAAAGACGATTCTGCCGCTCACAGTGCTCTGCGGTGTGCGCCTTCTGCCGAAAGAGGCCCGGGAGCGGTGCTTAGCTCTGCAGAGCACCGTACCTTGGTCTTTAGCCTCTCTTCTCATCTACATCTTAGCAAAAAGCTTTTCCACTCTGTCTGGCAAGGAGAAACTCTGCCAGCACAGAAAACATCTCCCATCGTGTTCTAGAGGCTGCACGGAGGTCTGCCGAGTGTTTTGCAAGAAGAGAAAGAAAGTTGTCCAAAACAGCTTCCAATCGAATGTTCATGTGAATAGAAAAGGCAGGAGAGTGGTCAGGTACTGTTTTCTCTCAGTTGGCAAGCTGCGCACACAATCGCAGTGTTGTACAGCTTGTTTCATCACCTTTGCGAAGTTGCCGCTCTCTCCGGCTCCCGGAGACGAAGAAGCTGCTTCTTCGCGCAAAGACGATTCTGCCGCTCACAGTGCTCTGCGGTGTGCGCCTTCTGCCGAAAGACGCCCGGGAGCGGTGCTTAGCTCTGCAGAGCACCGTACCTTCGTCTTTAGCCTCTCTTCTCGTCTACATCTTAGCAAAAAGCTTTTCCACTCTGTCTGGCAAGGAGAAACTCTGCCAACACAAAAAACATCTCCCATCGTGTTCTAGAGGCTGCACGGAGGTCTGCCGAGTGTTTTGCAAGAAGAGAAAGAAAGTTGTCCAAAACAGCTTGCAATCGAATGTTCATGTGAATAGAAAAGGCAGGAGAGTGGTCAGGTACTGTTTTCTCTCAGTTGGCACGCTGCGCACACAATCGCAGTGTTGTACAGCTTGTTTCATCACCTTTGCGAAGTTGCCGCTCTCTCCGGCTCCCGGAGACGAAGAAGCTGCTTCTTCGCGCAAAGACGATTCTGCCGCTCACAGTGCTCTGCGGTGTGCGCCTTCTGCCGAAAGAGGCCCGGGAGCCGTGCTTAGCTCTGAGAAGCACCATACGTGCTTCTTTAGCCTCTCTTCTCGTCTACATCTTAGCAAAAAGCTTTTCCACTCTGTCTGGCAAGGAGAAACTGTGCCAGCACAGAAAACATCTCCCATCGTCTTCTAGAGGCTGCACGGAGGTCTGCCGAGTGTTTTGCAAGAAGAGAAAGAAAGTTGTCCAAAACAGCTTGCAATCGAATGTTCATGTGAATAGAAAAGGCAGGAGAGTGGTCAGGTACTGTTTTCTCTCAGTTGGCACGCTGCGCACACAATCGCAGTGTTGTACAGCTTGTTTCATCACCTTTGCGAAGTTGCCGCTCTCTCCGGCTCCCGGAGACGAAGAAGCTGCTTCTTCGCGCAAAGACGATTCTGCCGCTCACAGTGCTCTGCGGTGTGCGCCTTCTGCCGAAAGAGGCCCGGGAGCGGTGCTTAGCTCTGCAGAGCACCGTACCTTCGTCTTTAGCCTCTCTTCTCGTCTACATCTTAGCAAAAAGCTTTTCCACTCTGTCTGGCAAGGAGAAACTCTGCCAACACAAAAAACATCTCCCATCGTGTTCTAGAGGCTGCACGGAGGTCTGCCGAGTGTTTTGCAAGAAGAGAAAGAAAGTTGTCCAAAACAGCTTCCAATCGAATGTTCATGTGAATAGAAAAGGCAGGAGAGTGGTCAGGTACTGTTTTCTCTCAGTTGGCACGCTGCGCACACAATCGCAGTGTTGTACAGCTTGTTTCATCACCTTTGCGAAGTTGCCGCTCTCTCCGGCTCCCGGAGACGAAGAAGCTGCTTCTTCGCGCAAAGACGATTCTGCCGCTCACAGTGCTCTGCGGTGTGCGCCTTCTGCCGAAAGAGCCCCGGGAGCGGTGCTTAGCTCTCAGAAGCACCATACGTGCTTCTTTAGCCTCTCTTCTCGTCTACATCTTAGCAAAAAGCTTTTCCACTCTGTCTGGCAAGGAGAAACTGTGCCAGCACAGAAAACATCTCCCATCGTCTTCTAGAGGCTGCACGGAGGTCTGCCGAGTGTTTTGCAAGAAGAGAAAGAAAGTTGTCCAAAACAGCTTCCAATCGAATGTTCATGGGAATAGAAAATGCAGGAGAGTGGTCAGGTACTGTTTTCTCTCAATTGGAAAGCTGCGCACACAATCGCAGTGTTGTACAGCTTGTTTCATCACCTTTGCGAAGTTGCCGCTCTCTCCGGCTCCCGGAGACGAAGAAGCTGCTTCTTCGCGCAAAGACGATTCTGCCGCTCACAGTGATCTGCGGTGTGCGCCTTCTGCCGAAAGACGCCCGGGAGCTGTGCTTAGCTCTGAGAAGCACCGTACCTGCTTCTTTAGCCTCTCTTCTCGTCTACATCTTAGCAAAAAGCTTTTCCACTCTGTCTGGCATGGAGAAACTTTGCCAGCACAGAAAACATCTCCTATCGTCTTCTAGCGGCTGCACGGAGGTCTGCCGAGTGTTTTGCAAGAAGAGAAAGAAAGTTGTCCAAAACAGCTTGCAATCGAATGTTCATGTGAATAGAAAAGGCAGGAGAGTGGTCAGGTACTGTTTTCTCTCAGTTGGCAAGCTGCGCACACAATCGCAGTGTTGTACAGCTTGTTTCATCACCTTTGCGAAGTTGCCGCTCTCTCCGGCTCCCGGAGACGAAGAAGCTGCTTCTTCGCGCAAAGACGATTCTGCCGCTCACAGTGCTCTGCTGTGTGCGCCTTCTGCCGAAAGAGGCCCGGGAGCGGTGCTTAGCTCTGCAGAGCACCGTACCTTCGTCTTTAGCCTCTCTTCTCGTCTACATCTTAGCAAAAAGCTTTTCCACTCTGTCTGGCAAGGAGAAACTGTGCCAGCACAGAAAACATCTCCCATCGTCTTCTAGAGGCTGCACGGAGGTCTGCCGAGTGTTTTGCAAGAAGAGAAAGAAAGTTGTCCAAAACAGCTTGCAATCGAATGTTCATGTGAATAGAAAAGGCAGGAGAGTGGTCAGGTACTGTTTTCTCTCAGTTGGCAAGCTGCGCACACAATCGCAGTGTTGTACAGCTTGTTTCATCACCTTTGCGAAGTTGCCGCTCTCTCCGGCTCCCGGAGACGAAGAAGCTGCTTCTTCGCGCAAAGACGATTCTGCCGCTCACAGTGCTCTGCGGTGTGCGCCTTCTGCCGAAAGAGGTCCGGGAGCGGTGCTTAGCTCTGCAGAGCACCGTACCTTCGTCTTTAGCCTCTCTTCTCGTCTACATCTTAGCAAAAAGCTTTTCCACTCTGTCTGGCAAGGAGAAACTGTGCCAGCACGAAAAACATCTCCCATCGTGTTCTACAGGCTGCACGCAGGTCTGCCGAGTGTTTTGCAAGAAGAGAAAGAAAGTTGTCCAAAACAGCTTGCAATCGAATGTTCATGTGAATAGAAAAGGCAGGAGAGTGGTCAGGTACTGTTTTCTCTCAGTTGGCAAGCTGCGCACACAATCGCAGTGTTGTACAGCTTGTTTTATCACCTTTGCCAAGTTGCCGCTCTCTCCGGCTCCCGGAGACGAAGAAGCTGCTTCTTCGCGCAAAGACGATTCTGCCGCTCACAGTGCTCTGCGGTGTGCGCCTTCTGCCGAAAGACGCCCGGGAGCGGTGCTTAGCTCTGCAGAGCACCGTACCTTCGTCTTTAGCCTCTCTTCTCGTCTACATCTTAGCAAAAAGTTTTTCCACTCTGTCTGGCAAGGAGAAACTGTGCCAGCACAGAAAACATCTCCCATCGTGTTCTAGAGGCTGCACGGAGGTCTGCCGAGTGTTTTGCAAGAAGTGAAAGAAAGTTGTCCAAAACAGCTTGCAATCGAATGTTCATGTGAATAGAAAAGGCAGGAGAGTGGTCAGGTACTGTTTTCTCTCAGTTGGCAAGCTGCGCACACAATCGCAGTGTTGTACAGCTTGTTTCATCACCTTTGCCAAGTTGCCGCTCTCTCCGGCTCCCGGAGACGAAGAAGCTGCTTCTTCGCGCAAAGATGATTCTGCCGCTCACAGTGCTCTGCGGTGTGCGCCTTCTGCCGAAAGATCCCCGGGAGCTGTGCTTAGCTCTGAGAAGCACCGTACCTGCTTCTTTAGCCTCTCTTCTCGTCTACATCTTAGCAAAAAGCTTTTCCACTCTGTCTGGCAAGGAGAAACTGTGCCAGCACAGAAAACATCTCCCATCGTGTTCTAGAGGCTGCACGGAGGTCTGCCGAGTGTTTTGCAAGAAGAGAAAGAAAGTTGTCCAAAACAGCTTGCAATCGAATGTTCATGTGAATAGAAAAGGCAGGAGAGTGGTCAGGTACTGTTTTCTCTCACTTGGCAAGCTGCGCACACAATCGCAGTGTTGTACAGCTTGTTTCATCACCTTTGCGAAGTTGCCGCTCTCTCCGGCTCCCGGAGACGAAGAAGCTGCTTCTTCGCGCAAAGACGATTCTGCCGCTCACAGTGCTCTGCTGTGTGCGCCTTCTGCCGAAAGAGGCCCGGGAGCGGTGCTTAGCTCTGCAGAGCACCGTACCTTCGTCTTTAGCCTCTCTTCTCGTCTACATCTTAGCAAAAAGCTTTTCCACTCTGTCTGGCAAGGAGAAACTCTGCCAACACAAAAAACATCTCCCATCGCGTTCTAGAGGCTGCACGGAGGTCTGCCGAGTGTTTTGCAAGAAGAGAAAGAAAGTTGTCCAAAACAGCTTGCAATCGAATGTTCATGTGAATAGAAAAGGCAGGAGAGTGGTCAGGTACTGTTTTCTCTCAGTTGGCACGCTGCGCACACAATCGCAGTGTTGTACAGCTTGTTTCATCACCTTTGCCAAGTTGCCGCTCTCTCCGGCTCCCGGAGACGAAGAAGCTGCTTCTTCGCGCAAAGACGATTCTGCCGCTCACAGTGCTCTGCGGTGTGCGCCTTCTGCCGAAAGAGCCCCGGGAGCTGTGCTTAGCTCTGAGAAGCACCATACGTGCTTCTTTAGCCTCTCTTCTCGTCTACATCTTAGCAAAAAGCTTTTCCACTCTGTCTGGCAAGGAGAAACTGTGCCAGCACAGAAAACATCTCCCATCGTCTTCTAGAGGCTGCACGGAGGTCTGCCGAGTGTTTTGCAAGAAGAGAAAGAAAGTTGTCCAAAACAGCTTCCAATCGAATGTTCATGTGAATAGAAAAGGCAGGAGTGTGGTCAGGTACTGTTTTCTCTCACTTGGCAAGCTGCGCACACAATCGCAGTGTTGTACAGCTTGTTTCATCACCTTTGCGAAGTTGCCGCTCTCTCCGGCTCCCGGAGACGAAGAAGCTGCTTCTTCGCGCAAAGACGATTCTGCCGCTCACAGTGCTCTGCGGTGTGCGCCTTCTGCCGAAAGGCGCCCGGGAGCGGTGCTTAGCTCTGCAGAGCACCGTACCTTCGTCTTTAGCCTCTCTTCTCGTCTACATCTTAGCAAAAAGCTTTTCCACTCTGTCTGGCAAGGAGAAACTGTGCCAGCACAGAAAACATCTCCCATCGTCTTCTAGAGGCTGCACGGAGGTCTGCCGAGTGTTTTGCAAGAAGTGAAAGAAAGTTGTCCAAAACAGCTTGCAATCGAATGTTCATGTGAATAGAAAATGCAGGAGAGTGGTCAGGTACTGTTTTCTCTCAATTGGAAAGCTGCGCACACAATCGCAGTGTTGTACAGCTTGTTTCATCACCTTTGCGAAGTTGCCGCTCTCTCCGGCTCCCGGAGACGAAGAAGCTGCTTCTTCGCGCAAAGACGATTCTGCCGCTCACAGTGATCTGCGGTGTGCGCCTTCTGCCGAAAGAAGCCCGGGAGCTGTGCTTAGCTCTGAGAAGCACCGTACCTGCTTCTTTAGCCTCTCTTCTCGTCTACATCTTAGCAAAAAGCTTTTCCACTCTGTCTGGCAAGGAGAAACTGTGCCAGCACAGAAAACATCTCCCATCGTGTTCTAGAGGCTGCACGGAGGTCTGCCGAGTGTTTTGCAAGAAGAGAAAGAAAGTTGTCCAAAACAGCTTCCAATCGAATGTTCATGTGAATAGAAAAGGCAGGAGAGTGGTCAGGTACTGTTTTCTCTCAGTTGGCACGCTGCGCACACAATCGCAGTGTTGTACAGCTTGTTTCATCACCTTTGCGAAGTTGCCGCTCTCTCCGGCTCCCGGAGACGAAGAAGCTGCTTCTTCGCGCAAAGACGATTCTGCCGCTCACAGTGCTCTGCTGTGTGCGCCTTCTGCCGAAAGAGGCCCGGGAGCGGTGCTTAGCTCTGCAGAGCACCTTACCTTGGTCTTTAGCCTCTCTTCTCGTCTACATCTTAGCAAAAAGCTTAACCACTCTGTCTGGCAAGGAGAAACTGTGCCAGCACAGAAAACATCTCCCATCGTGTTCTAGAGGCTGCACGCAGGTCTGCCGAGTGTTTTGCAAGAAGAGAAAGAAAGTTGTCCAAAACAGCTTGCAATCGAATGTTCATGTGATTACAAAAGGCAGGAGAGTGGTCAGGTACTGTTTTCTATCACTTGGCAAGCTGCGCACACAATAGCAGTGTTGTACAGCTTGTTTCATCACCTTTGCCAAGTTGCCGCTCTCTCCGGCTCCCGGAGACGAAGAAGCTGCTTCTTCGCGCAAAGACGATACTGCCGCTCACAGTGCTCTGCGGTGTGCGCCTTCTGCCGAAAGACGCCCGGAGCGGTGCTTAGCTCTGCAGAGCACCGTACCTTCGTCTTTAGCCTCTCTTCTCGTCTACATCTTAGCAAAAAGCTTTTCCACTCTGTCTGGCAAGGAGAAACTGTGCCAGCACAGAAAACATCTCCCATCGTCTTCTAGAGGCTGCACGGAGGTCTGCCGAGTGTTTTGCAAGAAGAGAAAGAAAGTTGTCCAAAACAGCTTGCAATCGAATGTTCATGTGAATAGAAAAGGCAGGAGAGTGGTCAGGTACTGTTTTCTCTCAGTTGGCAAGCTGCGCACACAATCGCAGTGTTGTACAGCTTGTTTCATCACCTTTGCGAAGTTGCCGCTCTCTCCGGCTCCCGGAGACGAAGAAGCTGCTTCTTCGCGCAAAGACGATTCTGCCGCTCACAGTGCTCTGCGGTGTGCGGCTTCTGCCGAAAGAGGTCCGGGAGCGGTGCTTAGCTCTGCAGAGCACCGTACCTTCGTCTTTAGCCTCTCTTCTCGTCTACATCTTAGCAAAAAGCTTTTCCACTCTGTCTGGCAAGGAGAAACTGTGCCAGCACAAAAAACATCTCCCATCGTGTTCTAGAGGCTGCACGCAGGTCTGCCGAGTGTTTTGCAAGAAGAGAAAGAAAGTTGTCCAAAACAGCTTCCAATCGAATGTTCATGTGAATAGAAAAGGCAGGAGAGTGGTCAGGTACTGTTTTCTCTCAGTTGGCAAGCTGCGCACACAATCGCAGTGTTGTACAGCTTGTTTCATCACCTTTGCGAAGTTGCCGCTCTCTCCGGCTCCCGGAGACGAAGAAGCTGCTTCTTCGCGCAAAGACGATTCTGCCGCTCACAGTGCTCTGCTGTGTGCGCCTTCTGCCGAAAGAGGCCCGGGAGCGGTGCTTAGCTCTGCAGAGCACCGTACCTTCGTCTTTAGCCTCTCTTCTCGTCTACATCTTAGCAAAAAGCTTTTCCACTCTGTCTGGCAAGGAGAAACTGTGCCAGCACAGAAAACATCTCCCATCGTGTTCTAGAGGCTGCACGGAGGTCTGCCGAGTGTTTTGCAAGAAGAGAAAGAAAGTTGTCCAAAACAGCTTGCAATCGAATGTTCATGTGAATAGAAAAGGCAGGAGAGTGGTCAGGTACTGTTTTCTCTCAGTTGGCAAGCTGCGCACACAATCGCAGTGTTGTACAGCTTGTTTCATCACCTTTGCGAAGTTGCCGCTCTCTCCGGCTCCCGGAGACGAAGAAGCTGCTTCTTCGCGCAAAGACGATTCTGCCGCTCACAGTGCTCTGCGGTGTGCGCCTTCTGCCGAAAGAGGTCCGGGAGCGGTGCTTAGCTCTGCAGAGCACCGTACCTTCGTCTTTAGCCTCTCTTCTCGTCTACATCTTAGCAAAAAGCTTTTCCACTCTGTCTGGCAAGGAGAAACTGTGCCAGCACAGAAAACATCTCCCATCGTGTTCTAGAGGCTGCACGCAGGTCTGCCGAGTGTTTTGCAAGAAGAGAAAGAAAGTTGTCCAAAACAGCTTGCAATCCAATGTTCATGTGAATAGAAAAGGCAGGAGAGTGGTCAGGTACTGTTTTCTCTCAGTTGGCAAGCTGCGCACACAATCGCAGTGTTGTACAGCTTGTTTCATCACCTTTGCCAAGTTGCCGCTCTCTCCGGCTCCCGGAGACGAAGAAGCTGCTTCTTCGCGCAAAGACGATTCTGCCGCTCACAGTGCTCTGCGGTGTGCACCTTCTGCCGAAAGACGCCCGGGAGCGGTGCTTAGCTCTGCAGAGCACCGTACCTTCGTCTTTAGCCTCTCTTCTCGTCTACATCTTAGCAAAAAGTTTTTCCACTCTGTCTGGCAAGGAGAAACTGTGCCAGCACAGAAAACATCTCCCATCGTGTTCTAGAGGCTGCACGGAGGTCTGCCGAGTGTTTTGCAAGAAGTGAAAGAAAGTTGTCCAAAACAGCTTGCAATCGAATGTTCATGTGAATAGAAAAGGCAGGAGAGTGGTCAGGTACTGTTTTCTCTCAGTTGGCAAGCTGCGCACACAATCGCAGTGTTGTACAGCTTGTTTCATCACCTTTGCCAAGTTGCCGCTCTCTCCGGCTCCCGGAGACGAAGAAGCTGCTTCTTCGCGCAAAGATGATTCTGCCGCTCACAGTGCTCTGCGGTGTGCGCCTTCTGCCGAAAGATCCCCGGGAGCTGTGCTTAGCTCTGAGAAGCACCGTACCTGCTTCTATAGCCTCTCTTCTCGTCTACATCTTAGCAAAAAGCTTTTCCACTCTGTCTGGCAAGGAGAAACTGTGCCAGCACAGAAAACATCTCCCATCGTCTTCTAGAGGCTGCACGGAGGTCTGCCGAGTGTTTTGCAAGAAGAGAAAGAAAGTTGTCCAAAACAGCTTCCAATCGAATGTTCATGTGAATAGAAAAGGCAGGAGTGTGGTCAGGTACTGTTTTCTCTCAGTTGGCAAGCTGCGCACACAATCGCAGTGTTGTACAGCTTGTTTCATCACCTTTGCGAAGTTGCCGCTCTCTCCGGCTCCCGGAGACGAAGAAGCTGCTTCTTCGCGCAAAGACGATTCTGCCGCTCACAGTGCTCTGCGGTGTGCGCCTTCTGCCGAAAGGCGCCCGGGAGCGGTGCTTAGCTCTGCAGAGCACCGTACCTTCGTCTTTAGCCTCTCTTCTCGTCTACATCTTAGCAAAAAGCTTTTCCACTCTGTCTGGCAAGGAGAAACTGTGCCAGCACAGAAAACATCTCCCATCGTCTTCTAGAGGCTGCACGGAGGTCTGCCGAGTGTTTTGCAAGAAGTGAAAGAAAGTTGTCCAAAACAGCTTCCAATCGAATGTTCATGTGAATAGAAAATGCAGGAGAGTGGTCAGGTACTGTTTTCTCTCAATTGGAAAGCTGCGCACACAATCGCAGTGTTGTACAGCTTGTTTCATCACCTTTGCGAAGTTGCCGCTCTCTCCGGCTCCCGGAGACGAAGAAGCTGCTTCTTCGCGCAAAGACGATTCTGCCGCTCACAGTGATCTGCGGTGTGCGCCTTCTGCCGAAAGACGCCCGGGAGCTGTGCTTAGCTCTGAGAAGCACCGTACCTGCTTCTTTAGCCTCTCTTCTCGTCTACATCTTAGCAAAAAGCTTTTCCACTCTGTCTGGCAAGGAGAAACTGTGCCAGCACAGAAAACATCTCCCATCGTGTTCTAGAGGCTGCACGGAGGTCTGCCGAGTGTTTTGCAAGAAGAGAAAGAAAGTTGTCCAAAACAGCTTCCAATCGAATGTTCATGTGAATAGAAAAGGCAGGAGAGTGGTCAGGTACTGTTTTCTCTCAGTTGGCACGCTGCGCACACAATCGCAGTGTTGTACAGCTTGTTTCATCACCTTTGCGAAGTTGCCGCTCTCTCCGGCTCCCGGAGACGAAGAAGCTGCTTCTTCGCGCAAAGACGATTCTGCCGCTCACAGTGCTCTGCTGTGTGCGCCTTCTGCCGAAAGAGGCCCGGGAGCGGTGCTTAGCTCTGCAGAGCACCGTACCTTCGTCTTTAGCCTCTCTTCTCGTCTACATCTTAGCAAAAAGCTTAACCACTCTGTCTGGCAAGGAGAAACTGTGCCAGCACAGAAAACATCTCCCATCGTCTTCTAGAGGCTGCACGCAGGTCTGCCGAGTGTTTTGCAAGAAGAGAAAGAAAGTTGTCCAAAACAGCTTGCAATCGAATGTTCATGTGATTACAAAAGGCAGGAGAGTGGTCAGGTACTGTTTTCTCTCACTTGGCAAGCTGCGCACACAATAGCAGTGTTGTACAGCTTGTTTCATCACCTTTGCCAAGTTGCCGCTCTCTCCGGCTCCCGGAGACGAAGAAGCTGCTTCTTCGCGCAAAGACGATACTGCCGCTCACAGTGCTCTGCGGTGTGCGCCTTCTGCCGAAAGACGCCCGGGAGCGGTGCTTAGCTCTGCAGAGCACCGTACCTTCGTCTTTAGCCTCTCTTCTCGTCTACATCTTAGCAAAAAGCTTTTCCACTCTGTCTGGCAAGGAGAAACTGTGCCAGCACAGAAAACATCTCCCATCGTCTTCTAGAGGCTGCACGGAGGTCTGCCGAGTGTTTTGCAAGAAGAGAAAGAAAGTTGTCCAAAACAGCTTGCAATCGAATGTTCATGTGAATAGAAAAGGCAGGAGAGTGGTCAGGTACTGTTTTCTCTCAGTTGGCAAGCTGCGCACACAATCGCAGTGTTGTACAGCTTGTTTCATCACCTTTGCGAAGTTGCCGCTCTCTCCGGCTCCCGGAGACGAAGAAGCTGCTTCTTCGCGCAAAGACGATTCTGCCGCTCACAGTGCTCTGCGGTGTGCGGCTTCTGCCGAAAGAGGTCCGGGAGCGGTGCTTAGCTCTGCAGAGCACCGTACCTTCGTCTTTAGCCTCTCTTCTCGTCTACATCTTAGCAAAAAGCTTTTCCACTCTGTCTGGCAAGGAGAAACTGTGCCAGCACAAAAAACATCTCCCATCGTGTTCTAGAGGCTGCACGCAGGTCTGCCGAGTGTTTTGCAAGAAGAGAAAGAAAGTTGTCCAAAACAGCTTCCAATCGAATGTTCATGTGAATAGAAAAGGCAGGAGAGTGGTCAGGTACTGTTTTCTCTCAGTTGGCAAGCTGCGCACACAATCGCAGTGTTGTACAGCTTGTTTCATCACCTTTGCGAAGTTGCCGCTCTCTCCGGCTCCCGGAGACGAAGAAGCTGCTTCTTCGCGCAAAGACGATTCTGCCGCTCACAGTGCTCTGCGGTGTGCGCCTTCTGCCGAAAGAGCCCCGGGAGCGGTGCTTAGCTCTGCAGAGCACCGTACCTTCGTCTTTAGCCTCTCTTCTCGTCTACATCTTAGCAAAAAGCTTTTCCACTCTGTCTGGCAAGGAGAAACTGTGCCAGCACAGAAAACATCTCCCATCGTCTTCTAGAGGCTGCACGGAGGTCTGCCGAGTGTTTTGCAAGAAGAGAAAGAAAGTTGTCCAAAACAGCTTCCAATCGAATGTTCATGTGAATAGAAAAGGCAGGAGAGTGGTCAGGTACTGTTTTCTCTCAGTTGGCAAGCTGCGCACACAATCGCAGTGTTGTACAGCTTGTTTCATCACCTTTGCGAAGTTGCCGCTCTCTCCGGCTCCCGGAGACGAAGAAGCTGCTTCTTCGCGCAAAGACGATTCTGCCGCTCACAGTGCTCTGCGGTGTGCGCCTTCTGCCGAAAGACGCCCGGGAGCGGTGCTTAGCTCTGCAGAGCACCGTACCTTCGTCTTTAGCCTCTCTTCTCGTCTACATCTTAGCAAAAAGCTTTTCCACTCTGTCTGGCAAGGAGAAACTCTGCCAACACAAAAAACATCTCCCATCGTGTTCTAGAGGCTGCACGGAGGTCTGCCGAGTGTTTTGCAAGAAGAGAAAGAAAGTTGTCCAAAACAGCTTGCAATCGAATGTTCATGTGAATAGAAAAGGCAGGAGAGTGGTCAGGTACTGTTTTCTCTCAGTTGGCACGCTGCGCACACAATCGCAGTGTTGTACAGCTTGTTTCATCACCTTTGCCAAGTTGCCGCTCTCTCCGGCTCCCGGAGACGAAGAAGCTGCTTCTTCGCGCAAAGACGATTCTGCCGCTCACAGTGCTCTGCGGTGTGCGCCTTCTGCCGAAAGAGGCCCGGGAGCTGTGCTTAGCTCTGAGAAGCACCATACGTGCTTCTTTAGCCTCTCTTCTCGTCTACATCTTAGCAAAAAGCTTTTCCACTCTGTCTGGCAAGGAGAAACTGTGCCAGCACAGAAAACATCTCCCATCGTCTTCTAGAGGCTGCACGGAGGTCTGCCGAGTGTTTTGCAAGAAGAGAAAGAAAGTTGTCCAAAACAGCTTGCAATCGAATGTTCATGTGAATAGAAAAGGCAGGAGAGTGGTCAGGTACTGTTTTCTCTCAGTTGGCAAGCTGCGCACACAATCGCAGTGTTGTACAGCTTGTTTCATCACCTTTGCGAAGTTGCCGCTCTCTCCGGCTCCCGGAGACGAAGAAGCTGCTTCTTCGCGCAAAGAAGATTCTGCCGCTCACAGTGCTCTGCTGTGTGCGCCTTCTGCCGAAAGAGGCCCGGGAGCGGTGCTTAGGTCTGCAGAGCACCGTACCTTCGTCTTTAGCCTCTCTTCTCGTCTACATCTTAGCAAAAAGCTTTTCCACTCTGTCTGGCAAGGAGAAACTCTGCCAACATAAAAAACATCTCCCATCGTGTTCTAGAGGCTGCACGGAGGTCTGCCGAGTGTTTTGCAAGAAGAGAAAGAAAGTTGTCCAAAACAGCTTCCAATCGAATGTTCATGTGAATAGAAAAGGCAGGAGAGTGGTCAGGTACTGTTTTCTCTCAGTTGGTCGCTGCGCACACAATCGCAGTGTTGTACAGCTTGTTTCATCACCTTTGCGAAGTTGCCGCTCTCTCCGGCTCCCGGAGACGAAGAAGCTGCTTCTTCGCGCAAAGACGATTCTGCCGCTCACAGTGCTCTGCGGTGTGCGCCTTCTGCCGAAAGAGCCCCGGGAGCTGTGCTTAGCTCTCAGAAGCACCATACGTGCTTCTTTAGCCTCTCTTCTCGTCTACATCTTAGCAAAAAGCTTTTCCACTCTGTCTGGCAAGGAGAAACTGTGCCAGCACAGAAAACATCTCCCATCGTGTTCTAGAGGCTGCACGGAGGTCTGCCGAGTGTTTTGCAAGAAGTGAAAGAAAGTTGTCCAAAACAGCTTCCAATCGAATGTTCATGTGAATAGAAAATGCAGGAGAGTGGTCAGGTACTGTTTTCTCTCAATTGGAAAGCTGCGCACACAATCGCAGTGTTGTACAGCTTGTTTCATCACCTTTGCGACGTTGCCGCTCTCTCCGGCTCCCGGAGACGAAGAAGCTGCTTCTTCGCGCAAAGACGATTCTGCCGCTCACAGTGATCTGCGGTGTGCGCCTTCTGCCGAAAGACGCCCGGGAGCTGTGCTTAGCTCTGAGAAGCACCGTACCTGCTTCTTTAGCCTCTCTTCTCGTCTACATCTTAGCAAAAAGCTTTTCCACTCTGTCTGGCATGGAGAAACTGTGCCAGCACAGAAAACATCTCCCATCGTCTTCTAGAGGCTGCACGGAGGTCTGCCGAGTGTTTTGCAAGAAGAGAAAGAAAGTTGTCCAAAACAGCTTGCAATCGAATGTTCATGTGAATAGAAAAGGCAGGAGAGTGGTCAGGTACTGTTTTCTCTCACTTGGCAAGCTGCGCACACAATCGCAGTGTTGTACAGCTTGTTTCATCACCTTTGCGAAGTTGCCGCTCTCTCCGGCTCCCGGAGACGAAGAAGCTGCTTCTTCGCGCAAAGACGATTCTGCCGCTCACAGTGCTCTGCTGTGTGCGCCTTCTGCCGAAAGAGGCCCGGGAGCGGTGCTTAGCTCTGCAGAGCACCGTACCTTCGTCTTTAGCCTCTCTTCTCGTCTACATCTTAGCAAAAAGCTTTTCCACTCTGTCTGGCAAGGAGAAACTGTGCCAGCACAGAAAACATCTCCCATCGTGTTCTAGAGGCTGCACGGAGGTCTGCCGAGTGTTTTGCAAGAAGAGAAAGAAAGTTGTCCAAAACAGCTTGCAATCGAATGTTCATGTGAATAGAAAAGGCAGGAGAGTGGTCAGGTACTGTTTTCTCTCAGTTGGCACGCTGCGCACACAATCGCAGTGTTGTACAGCTTGTTTCATCACCTTTGCGAAGTTGCCGCTCTCTCCGGCTCCCGGAGACGAAGAAGCTGCTTCTTCGCGCAAAGACGATTCTGCCGCTCACAGTGCTCTGCGGTGTGCGCCTTCTGCCGAAAGAGGTCCGGGAGCGGTGCTTAGCTCTGCAGAGCACCCTTCCTTCGTCTTTAGCCTCTCTTCTCGTCTACATCTTAGCAAAAAGCTTTTCCACTCTGTCTGGCAAGGAGAAACTGTGCCAGCACAAAAAACATCTCCCATCGTGTTCTAGAGGCTGCACGGAGGTGTGCCGAGTGTTTTGCAAGAAGAGAAAGAAAGTTGTCCAAAACAGCTTGCAATCGAATGTTCATGAGAATAGAAAAGGCAGGAGAGTGGTCAGGTACTGTTTTCTCTCAGTTGGCAAGCTGCGCACACAATCGCAGTGTTGTACAGCTTGTTTCATCACCTTTGCGAAGTTGCCGCTCTCTCCGGCTCCCGGAGACGAAGAAGCTGCTTCTTCGCGCAAAGACGATTCTGCCGCTCACAGTGCTCTGCGGTGTGCGCCTTCTGCCGAAAGAGGTCCGGGAGCGGTGCTTAGCTCTGCAGAGCACCGTACCTTCGTCTTTAGCCTCTCTTCTCGTCTACATCTTAGCAAAAAGCTTTTCCACTCTGTCTGGCAAGGAGAAACTCTGCCAACACAAAAAACATCTCCCATCGTCTTCTAGAGGCTGCACGGAGGTCTGCCGAGTGTTTTGCAAGAAGAGAAAGAAAGTTGTCCAAAACAGCTTGCAATCGAATGTTCATGTGAATAGAAAAGGCAGGAGAGTGGTCAGGTACTGTTTTCTCTCAGTTGGCAAGCTGCGCACACAATCGCAGTGTTGTACAGCTTGTTTCATCACCTTTGCGAAGTTGCCGCTCTCTCCGGCTCCCGGAGACGAAGAAGCTGCTTCTTCGCGCAAAGACGATTCTGCCGCTCACAGTGCTCTGCTGTGTGCGCCTTCTGCCGAAAGAGGTCCGGGAGCGGTGCTTAGCTCTGCAGAGCACCGTACCTTCGTCTTTAGCCTCTCTTCTCGTCTACATCTTAGCAAAAAGCTTTTCCACTCTGTCTGGCAAGGAGAAACTGTGCCAGCACAAAAAACATCTCCCATCGTGTTCTAGAGGCTGCACGCAGGTCTGCCGAGTGTTTTGCAAGAAGAGAAAGAAAGTTGTCCAAAACAGCTTGCAATCGAATGTTCATGTGAATAGAAAAGGCAGGAGAGTGGTCAGGTACTGTTTTCTCTCAGTTGGCAAGCTGCGCACACAATCGCAGTGTTGTACAGCTTGTTTCATCACCTTTGCCAAGTTGCCGCTCTCTCCGGCTCCCGGAGACGAAGAAGCTGCTTCTTCGCGCAAAGACGATTCTGCCGCTCACAGTGCTCTGCGGTGTGCGCCTTCTGCCGAAAGAGGCCCGGGAGCGGTGCTTAGCTCTGCAGAGCACCGTACCTTCGTCTTTAGCCTCTCTTCTCGTCTACATCTTAGCAAAAAGCTTTTCCACTCTGTCTGGCAAGGAGAAACTGTGCCAGCACAGAAAACATCTCCCATCGTCTTCTAGAGGCTGCACGGAGGTCTGCCGAGTGTTTTGCAAGAAGAGAAAGAAAGTTGTCCAAAACAGCTTGCAATCGAATGTTCATGTGAATAGAAAAGGCAGGAGAGTGGTCAGGTACTGTTTTCTCTCAGTTGGCAAGCTGCGCACACAATCGCAGTGTTGTACAGCTTGTTTCATCACCTTTGCGAAGTTGCCGCTCTCTCCGGCTCCCGGAGACGAAGAAGCTGCTTCTTCGCGCAAAGACGATTCTGCCGCTCACAGTGCTCTGCGGTGTGCGCCTTCTGCCGAAAGAGCCCCGGGAGCTGTGCTTAGCTCTGAGAAGCACCATACGTGCTTCTTTAGCCTCTCTTCTCGTCTACATCTTAGCAAAAAGCTTTTCCACTCTGTCTGGCAAGGAGAAACTGTGCCAGCACAGAAAACATCTCCCATCGTGTTCTACAGGCTGCACGGAGGTCTGCCGAGTGTTTTGCAAGAAGAGAAAGAAAGTTGTCCAAAACAGCTTCCAATCGAATGTTCATGTGAATAGAAAAGGCAGGAGAGTGGTCAGGTACTGTTTTCTCTCAGTTGGCAAGCTGCGCACACAATCGTAGTGTTGTACAGCTTGTTTCATCACCTTTGCGAAGTTGCCGCTCTCTCCGGCTCCCGGAGACGAAGAAGCTGCTTCTTCGCGCAAAGACGATTCTGCCGCTCACAGTGCTCTGCTGTGTGCGCCTTCTGCCGAAAGAGGCCCGGGAGCGGTGCTTAGCTCTGCAGAGCACCGTACCTTCGTCTTTAGCCTCTCTTCTCGTCTACATCTTAGCAAAAAGCTTTTCCACTCTGTCTGGCAAGGAGAAACTGTGCCAGCACAAAAATTATCTCCCATCGTGTTCTAGAGGCTGCACGGAGGTCTGCCGAGTGTTTTGCAAGAAGAGAAAGAAAGTTGTCCAAAACAGCTTCCAATCGAATGTTCATGTGAATAGAAAAGGCAGGAGAGTGGTCAGGTACTGTTTTCTCTCAGTTGGCACGCTGCGCACACAATCGCAGTGTTGTACAGCTTGTTTCATCACCTTTGCCAAGTTGCCGCTCTCTCCGGCTCCCGGAGACGAAGAAGCTGCTTCTTCGCGCAAAGACGATTCTGCCGCTCACAGTGCTCTGCGGTGTGCGCCTTCTGCCGAAAGAGCCCCGGGAGCTGTGCTTAGCTCTGAGAAGCACCATACGTGCTTCTTTAGCCTCTCTTCTCGTCTACATCTTAGCAAAAAGCTTTTCCACTCTGTCTGGCAAGGAGAAACTGTGCCAGCACAGAAAACATCTCCCATCGTGTTCTAGAGGCTGCACGCAGGTCTGCCGAGTGTTTTGCAAGAAGAGAAAGAAAGTTGTCCAAAACAGCTTCCAATCGAATGTTCATGTGAATAGAAAAGGCAGGAGAGTGGTCAGGTACTGTTTTCTCTCAGTTGGCACGCTGCGCACACAATCGCAGTGTTGTACAGCTTGTTTCATCACCTTTGCCAAGTTGCCGCTCTCTCCGGCTCCCGGAGACGAAGAAGCTGCTTCTTCGCGCAAAGACGATTCTGCCGCTCACAGTGCTCTGCGGTGTGCGCCTTCTGCCGAAAGAGCCCCGGGAGCTGTGCTTAGCTCTGAGAAGCACCATACGTGCTTCTTTAGCCTCTCTTCTCGTCTACATCTTAGCAAAAAGCTTTTCCACTCTGTCTGGCAAGGAGAAACTGTGCCAGCACAGAAAACATCTCCCATCGTGTTCTAGAGGCTGCACGGAGGTCTGCCGAGTGTTTTGCAAGAAGAGAAAGAAAGTTGTCCAAAACAGCTTCCAATCGAATGTTCATGTGATTACAAAAGGCAGGAGAGTGGTCAGGTACTGTTTTCTCTCAGTTGGCACGCTGCGCACACAATCGCAGTGTTGTACAGCTTGTTTCATCACCTTTGCCAAGTTGCCGCTCTCTCCGGCTCCCGGAGACGAAGAAGCTGCTTCTTCGCGCAAAGACGATTCTGCCGCTCACAGTGCTCTGCGGTGTGCGCCTTCTGCCGAAAGACGCCCGGGAGCGGTGCTTAGCTCTGCAGAGCACCGTACCTTCGTCTTTAGCCTCTCTTCTCGTCTACATCTTAGCAAAAAGCTTTTCCACTCTGTCTGGCAAGGAGAAACTGTGCCAGCACAAAAAACATCTCCCATCGTGTTCTACAGGCTGCACGGAGGTCTGCCGAGTGTTTTGCAAGAAGAGAAAGAAAGTTGTCCAAAACAGCTTGCAATCGAATGTTCATGTGAATAGAAAAGGCAGGAGAGTGGTCAGGTACTGTTTTCTCTCAGTTGGCACGCTGCGCACACAATCGCAGTGTTGTACAGCTTGTTTCACCACCTTTGCCAAGTTGCCGCTCTCTCCGGCTCCCGGAGACGAAGAAGCTGCTTCTTCGCGCAAAGACGATTCTGCCGCTCACTGTGCTCTGCGGTGTGCGCCTTCTGCCGAAAGAGCCCCGGGAGCTGTGCTTAGCTCTGAGAAGCACCATACGTGCTTCTTTAGCCTCTCTTCTCGTCTACATCTTAGCAAAAAGCTTTTCCACTCTGTCTGGCAAGGAGAAACTGTGCCAGCACAGAAAACATCTCCCATCGTCTTCTACAGGCTGCACGGAGGTCTGCCGAGTGTTTTGCAAGAAGAGAAAGAAAGTTGTCCAAAACAGCTTGCAATCGAATGTTCATGTGAATAGAAAAGGCAGGAGAGTGGTCAGGTACTGTTTTCTCTCACTTGGCAAGCTGCGCACACAATCGCAGTCTTGTACAGCTTGTTTCATCACCTTTGCGAAGTTGCCGCTCTCTCCGGCTCCCGGCGACGAAGAAGCTGCTTCTTCGCGCAAAGACGATTCTGCCGCTCACAGTGCTCTGCGGTTTGCGCCTTCTGCCGAAAGACGCCCGGGAGCGGTGCTTAGCTCTGCAGAGCACCGTACCTTCGTCTTTAGCCTCACTTCTCGTCTACATCTTAGCAAAAAGCTTTTCCACTCTGTCTGGCAAGGAGAAACTGTGCCAGCACAGAAAACATCTCCCATCGTGTTCTAGAGGCTGCACGCAGGTCTGCCGAGTGTTTTGCAAGAAGAGAAAGAAAGTTGTCCAAAACAGCTTGCAATCGAATGTTCATGTGAATAGAAAAGGCAGGAGAGTGGTCAGGTACTGTTTTCTCTCAGTTGGCACGCTGCGCACACAATCGCAGTGTTGTACAGCTTGTTTCATCACCTTTGCCAAGTTGCCGCTCTCTCCGGCTCCCGGAGACGAAGAAGCTGCTTCTTCGCGCAAAGACGATTCTGCCGCTCACAGTGCTCTGCGGTGTGCGCCTTCTGCCGAAAGAGCCCCGGGAGCTGTGCTTAGCTCTGAGAAGCACCATACGTGCTTCTTTAGCCTCTCTTCTCGTCTACATCTTAGCAAAAAGCTTTTCCACTCTGTCTGGCAAGGAGAAACTGTGCCAGCACAGAAAACATCTCCCATCGTCTTCTAGAGGCTGCACGGAGGTCTGCCGAGTGTTTTGCAAGAAGAGAAAGAAAGTTGTCCAAAACAGCTTGCAATCGAATGTTCATGTGAATAGAAAAGGCAGGAGAGTGGTCAGGTACTGTTTTCTCTCAGTTGGCAAGCTGCGCACACAATCGCAGTGTTGTACAGCTTGTTTCATCACCTTTGCCAAGTTGCCGCTCTCTCCGGCTCCCGGAGACGAAGAAGCTGCTTCTTCGCGCAAAGACGATTCTGCCGCTCACAGTGCTCTGCGGTGTGCGCCTTCTGCCGAAAGAGGTCCGGGCGCGGTGCTTAGCTCTGCAGAGCACCGTACCTTGGTCTTTAGCCTCTCTTCTCGTCTACATCTTAGCAAAAAGCTTTTCCACTCTGTCTGGCAAGGAGAAACTGTGCCAGCACAGAAAACATCTCCCATCGTGTTCTAGAGGCTGCACGCAGGTCTGCCGAGTGTTTTGCAAGAAGAGAAAGAAAGTTGTCCAAAACAGCTTGCAATCGAATGTTCATGTGAATAGAAAAGGCAGGAGAGTGGTCAGGTACTGTTTTCTCTCAGTTGGCAAGCTGCGCACACAATCGCAGTGTTGTACAGCTTGTTTCATCACCTTTGCCAAGTTGCCGCTCTCTCCGGCTCCCGGAGACGAAGAAGCTGCTTCTTCGCGCAAAGACGATTCTGCCGCTCACAGTGCTCTGCGGTGTGCGCCTTCTGCCGAAAGAGCCCCGGGAGCGGTGCTTAGCTCTGCAGAGCACCGTACCTTCGTCTTTAGCCTCTCTTCTCGTCTACATCTTAGCAAAAAGCTTTTCCACTCTGTCTGGCAAGGAGAAACTGTGCCAGCACAGAAAACATCTCCCATCGTGTTCTAGAGGCTGCACGGAGGTCTGCCGAGTGTTTTGCAAGAAGAGAAAGAAAGTTGTCCAAAACAGCTTGCAAAAGAATGTTCATGTGAATAGAAAAGGCAGGAGAGTGGTCAGGTACTGTTTTCTCTCAGTTGGCAAGCTGCGCACACAATCGCAGTGTTGTACAGCTTGTTTCATCACCTTTGCGAAGTTGCCGCTCTCTCCGGCTCCCGGAGACGAAGAAGCTGCTTCTTCGCGCAAAGACGATTCTGCCGCTCACAGTGCTCTGCGGTGTGCGCCTTCTGCCGAAAGACGCCCGGGAGCGGTGCTTAGCTCTGCAGAGCACCGTACCTTCGTCTTTAGCCTCTCTTCTCGTCTACATCTTAGCAAAAAGCTTTTCCACTCTGTCTGGCAAGGAGAAACTGTGCCAGCACAGAAAACATCTCCCATCGTCTTCTAGAGGCTGCACGGAGGTCTGCCGAGTGTTTTGCAAGAAGAGAAAGAAAGTTGTCCAAAACAGCTTGCAATCGAATGTTCATGTGAATAGAAAAGGCAGGAGAGTGGTCAGGTACTGTTTTCTCTCAGTTGGCAAGCTGCGCACAAAATCGCAGTGTTGTACAGCTTGTTTCATCACCTTTGCCAAGTTGCCGCTCTCTCCGGCTCCCGGAGACGAAGAAGCTGCTTCTTCGCGCAAAGATGATTCTGCCGCTCACAGTGCTCTGCGGTGTGCGCCTTCTGCCGAAAGATCCCCGGGAGCTGTGCTTAGCTCTGAGAAGCACCGTACCTGCTTCTATAGCCTCTCTTCTCGTCTACATCTTAGCAAAAAGCTTTTCCACTCTGTCTGGCAAGGAGAAACTGTGCCAGCACAGAAAACATCTCCCATCGTGTTCTAGAGGCTGCACGCAGGTCTGCCGAGTGTTTTGCAAGAAGAGAAAGAAAGTTGTCCAAAACAGCTTCCAATCGAATGTTCATGTGAATAGAAAAGGCAGGAGAGTGGTCAGGTACTGTTTTCTCTCACTTGGCAAGCTGCGCACACAATCGCAGTGTTGTACAGCTTTTTTCATCACCTTTGCGAAGTTGCCGCTCTCTCCGGCTCCCGGAGACGAAGAAGCTGCTTCTTCGCGCAAAGACGATTCTGCCGCTCACAGTGCTCTGCTGTGTGCGCCTTCTGCCGAAAGAGGCCCGGGAGCGGTGCTTAGGTCTGCAGAGCACCGTACCTTCGTCTTTAGCCTCTCTTCTCGTCTACATCTTAGCAAAAAGCTTTTCCACTCTGTCTGGCAAGGAGAAACTCTGCCAACACAAAAAACATCTCCCATCGTGTTCTAGAGGCTGCACGGAGGTCTGCCGAGTGTTTTGCAAGAAGAGAAAGAAAGTTGTCCAAAACAGCTTCCAATCGAATGTTCATGTGAATAGAAAAGGCAGGAGAGTGGTCAGGTACTGTTTTCTCTCAGTTGGCACGCTGCGCACACAATCGCAGTGTTGTACAGCTTGTTTCATCACCTTTGCCAAGTTGCCGCTCTCTCCGGCTCCCGGAGACGAAGAAGCTGCTTCTTCGCGCAAAGACGATTCTGCCGCTCACAGTGCTCTGCGGTGTGCGCCTTCTGCCGAAAGAGCCCCGGGAGCTGTGCTTAGCTCTGAGAAGCACCATACGTGCTTCTTTAGCCTCTCTTCTCGTCTACATCTTAGCAAAAAGCTTTTCACTCTGTCTGGCAAGGAGAAACTGTGCCAGCACAGAAAACATCTCCCATCGTGTTCTAGAGGCTGCACGGAGGTCTGCCGAGTGTTTTGCAAGAAGTGAAAGAAAGTTGTCCAAAACAGCTTCCAATCGAATGTTCATGTGAATAGAAAAGGCAGGAGAGTGGTCAGGTTCTGTTTTCTGTCAATTGGAAAGCTGCGCACACAATCGCAGTGTTGTACAGCTTGTTTCATCACCTTTGCCAAGTTGCCGCTCTCTCCGGCTCCCGGAGACGAAGAAGCTGCTTCTTCGCGCAAAGACGATTCTGCCGCTCACAGTGCTCTGCGGGTGTGCGCCTTCTGCCGTAAGAGGCCCGGGAGCGGTGCTTAGCTCTGCAGAGCACCGTACCTTCGTCTTTAGCCTCTCTTCTCGTCTACATCTTAGCAAAAAGCTTTTCCACTCTGTCTGGCAAGGAGAAACTGTGCCAGCACAGAAAACATCTCCCATCGTGTTCTAGAGGCTGCACGGAGGTCTGCCGAGTGTTTTGCAAGAAGAGAAAGAAAGTTATCCAAAACAGCTTCCAATCGAATGTTCATGTGAATAGAAAAGGCAGGAGAGTGGTCAGGTACTGTTTTCTCTCAGTTGGTCGCTGCGCACACAATCGCAGTGTTGTACAGCTTGTTTCATCACCTTTGCGAAGTTGCCGCTCTCTCCGGCTCCCGGAGACGAAGAAGCTGCTTCTTCGCGCAAAGACGATTCTGCCGCTCACAGTGCTCTGCGGTGTGCGCCTTCTGCCGAAAGAGGTCCGGGAGCGGTGCTTAGCTCTGCAGAGCACCGTACCTTCGTCTTTAGCCTCTCTTCTCGTCTACATCTTAGCAAAAAGCTTTTCCACTCTGTCTGGCAAGGAGAAACTGTGCCAGCACAAAAAACATCTCCCATCGTGTTCTAGAGGCTGCACGCAGGTCTGCCGAGTGTTTTGCAAGAAGAGAAAGAAACTTGTCCAAAACAGCTTCCAATCGAATGTTCATGTGAATAGAAAAGGCAGGAGAGTGGTCAGGTACTGTTTTCTCTCAGTTGGCAAGCTGCGCACACAATCGCAGTGTTGTACAGCTTGTTTCATCACCTTTGCCAAGTTGCCGCTCTCTCCGGCTCCCGGAGACGAAGAAGCTGCTTCTTCGCGCAAAGACGATTCTGCCGCTCACAGTGCTCTGCGGTGTGCGCCTTCTGCCGAAAGAGGCCCGGGAGCGGTGCTTAGCTCTGCAGAGCACCGTACCTTCGTCTTTAGCCTCTCTTCTCGTCTACATCTTAGCAAAAAGCTTTTCCACTCTGTCTGGCAAGGAGAAACTGTGCCAGCACAGAAAACATCTCCCATCGTCTTCTAGAGGCTGCACGGAGGTCTGCCGAGTGTTTTGCAAGAAGAGAAAGAAAGTTGTCCAAAACAGCTTGCAATCGAATGTTCATGTGAATAGAAAAGGCAGGAGAGTGGTCAGGTACTGTTTTCTCTCAGTTGGCAAGCTGCGCACACAATCGCAGTGTTGTACAGCTTGTTTCATCACCTTTGCGAAGTTGCCGCTCTCTCCGGCTCCCGGAGACGAAGAAGCTGCTTCTTCGCGCAAAGACGATTCTGCCGCTCACAGTGCTCTGCGGTGTGCGCCTTCTGCCGAAAGAGGCCCGGGAGCGGTGCTTAGCTCTGCAGAGCACCGTACCTTCGTCTTTAGCCTCTCTTCTCGTCTACATCTTAGCAAAAAGCTTTTCCACTCTGTCTGGCAAGGAGAAACTCTGCCAACACAAAAAACATCTCCCATCGTGTTCTAGAGGCTGCACGGAGGTCTGCCGAGTGTTTTGCAAGAAGAGAAAGAAAGTTGTCCAAAACAGCTTGCAATCGAATGTTCATGTGAATAGAAAAGGCAGGAGAGTGGTCAGGTACTGTTTTCTCTCAGTTGGCACGCTGCGCACACAATCGCAGTGTTGTACAGCTTGTTTCATCACCTTTGCCAAGTTGCCGCTCTCTCCGGCTCCCGGAGACGAAGAAGCTGCTTCTTCGCGCAAAGACGATTCTGCCGCTCACAGTGCTCTGCGGTGTGCGCCTTCTGCCGAAAGAGCCCCGGGAGCTGTGCTTAGCTCTGAGAAGCACCGTACCTGCTTCTATAGCCTCTCTTCTCGTCTACATCTTAGCAAAAAGCTTTTCCACTCTGTCTGGCAAGGAGAAACTGTGCCAGCACAGAAAACATCTCCCATCGTCTTCTAGAGGCTGCACGGAGGTCTGCCGAGTGTTTTGCAAGAAGAGAAAGAAAGTTGTCCAAAACAGCTTCCAATCGAATGTTCATGTGAATAGAAAAGGCAGGAGAGTGGTCAGGTACTGTTTTCTCTCAGTTGGCAAGCTGCGCACACAATCGCAGTGTTGTACAGCTTGTTTCATCACCTTTGCCAAGTTGCCGCTCTCTCCGGCTCCCGGAGACGAAGAAGCTGCTTCTTCGCGCAAAGACGATTCTGCCGCTCACTCTGCTCTGCGGTGTGCGCCTTCTGCCGAAAGAGGCCCGGGAGCGGTGCTTAGCTCTGCAGAGCACCGTACCTTCGTCTTTAGCCTCTCTTCTCGTCTACATCTTAGCAAAAAGCTTTTCCACTCTGTCTGGCAAGGAGAAACTCTGCCAACACAAAAAACATCTCCCATCGTGTTCTAGAGGCTGCACGGAGGTCTGCCGAGTGTTTTGCAAGAAGAGAAAGAAAGTTGTCCAAAACAGCTTGCAATCGAATGTTCATGTGAATAGAAAAGGCAGGAGAGTGGTCAGGTACTGTTTTCTCTCAGTTGGCACGCTGCGCACACAATCGCAGTGTTGTACAGCTTGTTTCATCACCTTTGCGAAGTTGCCGCTCTCTCCGGCTCCCGGAGACGAAGAAGCTGCTTCTTCGCGCAAAGACGATTCTGCCGCTCACAGTGCTCTGCGGTGTGCGCCTTCTGCCGAAAGAGCCCCGGGAGCTGTGCTTAGCTCTCAGAAGCACCATACGTGCTTCTTTAGCCTCTCTTCTCGTCTACATCTTAGCAAAAAGCTTTTCCACTCTGTCTGGCAAGGAGAAACTGTGCCAGCACAGAAAACATCTCCCATCGTCTTCTAGAGGCTGCACGGAGGTCTGCCGAGTGTTTTGCAAGAAGTGAAAGAAAGTTGTCCAAAACAGCTTCCAATCGAATGTTCATGTGAATAGAAAATGCAGGAGAGTGGTCAGGTACTGTTTTCTCTCAATTGGAAAGCTGCGCACACAATCGCAGTGTTGTACAGCTTGTTTCATCACCTTTGCGAAGTTGCCGCTCTCTCCGGCTCCCGGAGACGAAGAAGCTGCTTCTTCGCGCAAAGACGATTCTGCCGCTCACAGTGATCTGCGGTGTGCGCCTTCTGCCGAAAGAGGTCCGGGAGCTGTGCTTAGCTCTGAGAAGCACCGTACCTGCTTCTTTAGCCTCTCTTCTCGTCTACATCTTAGCAAAAAGCTTTTCCACTCTGTCTGGCATGGAGAAACTTTGCCAACACAGAAAACATCTCCTATCGTCTTCTAGAGGCTGCACGGAGGTCTGCCGAGTGTTTTGCAAGAAGAGAAAGAAAGTTGTCCAAAACAGCTTGCAATCGAATGTTCATGTGAATAGAAAAGGCAGGAGAGTGGTCAGGTACTGTTTTCTCTCACTTGGCAAGCTGCGCACACAATCGCAGTGTTGTACAGCTTGTTTCATCACCTTTGCGAAGTTGCCGCTCTCTCCGGCTCCCGGAGACGAAGAAGCTGCTTCTTCGCGCAAAGACGATTCTGCCGCTCACAGTGCTCTGCTGTGTGCGCCTTCTGCCGAAAGAGGCCGGGAGCGGTGCTTAGCTCTGCAGAGCACCGTACCTTCGTCTTTAGCCTCTCTTCTCGTCTACATCTTAGCAAAAAGCTTTTCCACTCTGTCTGGCAAGGAGAAACTGTGCCAGCACAGAAAACATCTCCCATCGTCTTCTAGAGGCTGCACGGAGGTCTGCCGAGTGTTTTGCAAGAAGAGAAAGAAAGTTGTCCAAAACAGCTTGCAATCGAATGTTCATGTGAATAGAAAAGGCAGGAGAGTGGTCAGGTACTGTTTTCTCTCAGTTGGCACGCTGCGCACACAATCGCAGTGTTGTACAGCTTGTTTCATCACCTTTGCCAAGTTGCCGCTCTCTCCGGCTCCCGGAGACGAAGAAGCTGCTTCTTCGCGCAAAGACGATTCTGCCGCTCACAGTGCTCTGCGGTGTGCGCCTTCTGCCGAAAGAGCCCCGGGAGCTGTGCTTAGCTCTGAGAAGCACCATACGTGCTTCTTTAGCCTCTCTTCTCGTCTACATCTTAGCAAAAAGCTTTTCCACTCTGTCTGGCAAGGAGAAACTGTGCCAGCACAGAAAACATCTCCCATCGTGTTCTAAAGGCTGCACGGAGGTCTGCCGAGTGTTTTGCAAGAAGAGAAAGAAAGTTGTCCAAAACAGCTTGCAATCGAATGTTCATGTGAATAGAAAAGGCAGGAGAGTGGTCAGGTACTGTTTTCTCTCAGTTGGCAAGCTGCGCACACAATCGCAGTGTTGTACAGCTTGTTTCATCACCTTTGCGAAGTTGCCGCTCTCTCCGGCTCCCGGAGACGAAGAAGCTGCTTCTTCGCGCAAAGACGATTCTGCCGCTCACAGTGCTCTGCGGTGTGCGCCTTCTGCCGAAAGACGCCCGGGAGCGGTGCTTAGCTCTGCAGAGCACCGTACCTTCGTCTTTAGCCTCTCTTCTCGTCTACATCTTAGCAAAAAGCTTTCCCACTCTGTCTGGCAAGGAGAAACTGTGCCAGCACAGAAAACATCTCCCATCGTGTTCTAGAGGCTGCACGGAGGTCTGCCGAGTGTTTTGCAAGACGAGAAAGAAAGTTGTCCAAAACAGCTTCCAATCGAATGTTCATGTGAATAGAAAAGGCAGGAGAGTGGTCAGGTACTGTTTTCTCTCAGTTGGCACGCTGCGCACACAATCGCAGTGTTGTACAGCTTGTTTCATCACCTTTGCGAAGTTGCCGCTCTCTCCGGCTCCCGGAGACGAAGAAGCTGCTTCTTCGCGCAAAGACGATTCTGCCGCTCACAG
Organism: Melozone crissalis; assembly: GCF_028551555.1. NCBI lineage: Eukaryota > Metazoa > Chordata > Aves > Passeriformes > Passerellidae > Melozone > Melozone crissalis. The sequence goes on along the minus strand of NW_026536056.1, from coordinate 79,228 downwards.
TGCTCTGCGGTGTGCGCCTTCTGCCGAAAGAGCCCCGGGAGCTGTGCTTAGCTTTGAGAAGCACCATACGTGCTTCTTTAGCCTCTCTTCTCGTCTACATCTTAGCAAAAAGCTTTTCCACTCTGTCTGGCAAGGAGAAACTGTGCCAGCACAGAAAACATCTCCCATCGTCTTCTAGAGGCTGCACGGAGGTCTGCCGAGTGTTTTGCAAGAAGAGAAAGAAAGTTGTCCAAAACAGCTTGCAATCGAATGTTCATGTGAATAGAAAAGGCAGGAGAGTGGTCAGGTACTGTTTTCTCTCAGTTGGCAAGCTGCGCACACAATCGCAGTGTTGTACAGCTTGTTTCATCACCTTTGCGAAGTTGCCGCTCTCTCCGGCTCCCGGAGACGAAGAAGCTGCTTCTTCGCGCAAAGACCATTCTGCCGCTCACAGTGCTCTGCTGTGTGCGCCTTCTGCCGAAAGAGGCCCGGGAGCGGTGCTTAGCTCTGCAGAGCACCGTACCTTCGTCTTTAGCCTCTCTTCTCGTCTACATCTTAGCAAAAAGCTTTTCCACTCTGTCTGGCAAGGAGAAACTGTGCCAGCACAGAAAACATCTCCCATCGTCTTCTAGAGGCTGCACGGAGGTCTGCCGAGTGTTTTGCAAGAAGAGAAAGAAAGTTGTCCAAAACAGCTTGCAATCGAATGTTCATGTGAATAGAAAAGGCAGGAGAGTGGTCAGGTACTGTTTTCTCTCAGTTGGCAAGCTGCGCACACAATCGCAGTGTTGTACAGCTTGTTTCATCACCTTTGCCAAGTTGCCGCTCTCTCCGGCTCCCGGAGACGAAGAAGCTGCTTCTTCGCGCAAAGACGATTCTGCCGCTCACAGTGCTCTGCGGTGTGCGCCTTCTGCCGAAAGAGGTCCGGGAGCGGTGCTTAGCTCTGCAGAGCACCGTACCTTCGTCTTTAGCCTCTCTTCTCGTCTACATCTTAGCAAAAAGCTTTTCCACTCTGTCTGGCAAGGAGAAACTGTGCCAGCACAAAAAACATCTCCCATCGTGTTCTAGAGGCTGCACGCAGGTCTGCCGAGTGTTTTGCAAGAAGAGAAAGAAAGTTGTCCAAAACAGCTTGCAATCGAATGTTCATGTGAATAGAAAAGGCAGGAGAGTGGTCAGGTACTGTTTTCTCTCAGTTGGCAAGCTGCGCACACAATCGCAGTGTTGTACAGCTTGTTTCATCACCTTTGCGAAGTTGCCGCTCTCTCCGGCTCCCGGAGACGAAGAAGCTGCTTCTTCGCGCAAAGACGATTCTGCCGCTCACAGTGCTCTGCGGTGTGCGCCTTCTGCCGAAAGACGCCCGGGAGCGGTGCTTAGCTCTGCAGAGCACCGTACCTTCGTCTTTAGCCTCTCTTCTCGTCTACATCTTAGCAAAAAGCTTTTCCACTCTGTCTGGCAAGGAGAAACTCTGCCAACACAAAAAACATCTCCCATCGTGTTCTAGAGGCTGCACGGAGGTCTGCCGAGTGTTTTGCAAAAAGAGAAAGAAAGTTGTCCAAAACAGCTTGCAATCGAATGTTCATGTGAATAGAAAAGGCAGGAGAGTGGTCAGGTACTGTTTTCTCTCAGTTGGCACGCTGCGCACACAATCGCAGTGTTGTACAGCTTGTTTCATCACCTTTGCCAAGTTGCCGCTCTCTCCGGCTCCCGGAGACGAAGAAGCTGCTTCTTCGCGCAAAGACGATTCTGCCGCTCACTCTGCTCTGCGGTGTGCGCCTTCTGCCGAAAGAGGCCCGGGAGCGGTGCTTAGCTCTGCAGAGCACCGTACCTTCGTCTTTAGCCTCTCTTCTCGTCTACATCTTAGCAAAAAGCTTTTCCACTCTGTCTGGCAAGGAGAAACTCTGCCAACACAAAAAACATCTCCCATCGTGTTCTAGAGGCTGCACGGAGGTCTGCCGAGTGTTTTGCAAAAAGAGAAAGAAAGTTGTCCAAAACAGCTTGCAATCGAATGTTCATGTGAATAGAAAAGGCAGGAGAGTGGTCAGGTACTGTTTTCTCTCAGTTGGCACGCTGCGCACACAATCGCAGTGTTGTACAGCTTGTTTCATCACCTTTGCGAAGTTGCCGCTCTCTCCGGCTCCCGGAGACGAAGAAGCTGCTTCTTCGCGCAAAGACGATTCTGCCGCTCACAGTGCTCTGCGGTGTGCGCCTTCTGCCGAAAGAGCCCCGGGAGCTGTGCTTAGCTCTCAGAAGCACCATACGTGCTTCTTTAGCCTCTCTTCTCGTCTACATCTTAGCAAAAAGCTTTTCCACTCTGTCTGGCAAGGAGAAACTGTGCCAGCACAGAAAACATCTCCCATCGTCTTCTAGAGGCTGCACGGAGGTCTGCCGAGTGTTTTGCAAGAAGTGAAAGAAAGTTGTCCAAAACAGCTTCCAATCGAATGTTCATGTGAATAGAAAATGCAGGAGAGTGGTCAGGTACTGTTTTCTCTCAATTGGAAAGCTGCGCACACAATCGCAGTGTTGTACAGCTTGTTTCATCACCTTTGCGAAGTTGCCGCTCTCTCCGGCTCCCGGAGACGAAGAAGCTGCTTCTTCGCGCAAAGACGATTCTGCCGCTCACAGTGATCTGCGGTGTGCGCCTTCTGCCGAAAGAGGTCCGGGAGCTGTGCTTAGCTCTGAGAAGCACCGTACCTGCTTCTTTAGCCTCTCTTCTCGTCTACATCTTAGCAAAAAGCTTTTCCACTCTGTCTGGCATGGAGAAACTTTGCCAACACAGAAAACATCTCCTATCGTCTTCTAGAGGCTGCACGGAGGTCTGCCGAGTGTTTTGCAAGAAGAGAAAGAAAGTTGTCCAAAACAGCTTGCAATCGAATGTTCATGTGAATAGAAAAGGCAGGAGAGTGGTCAGGTACTGTTTTCTCTCACTTGGCAAGCTGCGCACACAATCGCAGTGTTGTACAGCTTGTTTCATCACCTTTGCGAAGTTGCCGCTCTCTCCGGCTCCCGGAGACGAAGAAGCTGCTTCTTCGCGCAAAGACGATTCTGCCGCTCACAGTGCTCTGCTGTGTGCGCCTTCTGCCGAAAGAGGCCGGGAGCGGTGCTTAGCTCTGCAGAGCACCGTACCTTCGTCTTTAGCCTCTCTTCTCGTCTACATCTTAGCAAAAAGCTTTTCCACTCTGTCTGGCAAGGAGAAACTGTGCCAGCACAGAAAACATCTCCCATCGTCTTCTAGAGGCTGCACGGAGGTCTGCCGAGTGTTTTGCAAGAAGAGAAAGAAAGTTGTCCAAAACAGCTTGCAATCGAATGTTCATGTGAATAGAAAAGGCAGGAGAGTGGTCAGGTACTGTTTTCTCTCAGTTGGCACGCTGCGCACACAATCGCAGTGTTGTACAGCTTGTTTCATCACCTTTGCGAAGTTGCCGCTCTCTCCGGCTCCCGGAGACGAAGAAGCTGCTTCTTCGCGCAAAGACGATTCTGCCGCTCACAGTGCTCTGCGGTGTGCGCCTTCTGCCGAAAGAGCCCCGGGAGCTGTGCTTAGCTCTGAGAAGCACCATACGTGCTTCTTTAGCCTCTCTTCTCGTCTACATCTTAGCAAAAAGCTTTTCCACTCTGTCTGGCAAGGAGAAACTGTGCCAGCACAGAAAACATCTCCCATCGTGTTCTAAAGGCTGCACGGAGGTCTGCCGAGTGTTTTGCAAGAAGAGAAAGAAAGTTGTCCAAAACAGCTTGCAATCGAATGTTCATGTGAATAGAAAAGGCAGGAGAGTGGTCAGGTACTGTTTTCTCTCACTTGGCAAGCTGCGCACACAATCGCAGTGTTGTACAGCTTGTTTCATCACCTTTGCGAAGTTGCCGCTCTCTCCGGCTCCCGGAGACGAAGAAGCTGCTTCTTCGCGCAAAGACGATTCTGCCGCTCACAGTGCTCTGCGGTGTGCGCCTTCTGCCGAAAGACGCCCGGGAGCGGTGCTTAGCTCTGCAGAGCACCGTACCTTCGTCTTTAGCCTCTCTTCTCGTCTACATCTTAGCAAAAAGCTTTCCCACTCTGTCTGGCAAGGAGAAACTGTGCCAGCACAGAAAACATCTCCCATCGTGTTCTAGAGGCTGCACGGAGGTCTGCCGAGTGTTTTGCAAGACGAGAAAGAAAGTTGTCCAAAACAGCTTCCAATCGAATGTTCATGTGAATAGAAAAGGCAGGAGAGTGGTCAGGTACTGTTTTCTCTCAGTTGGCACGCTGCGCACACAATCGCAGTGTTGTACAGCTTGTTTCATCACCTTTGCGAAGTTGCCGCTCTCTCCGGCTCCCGGAGACGAAGAAGCTGCTTCTTCGCGCAAAGACGATTCTGCCGCTCACAGTGCTCTGCGGTGTGCGCCTTCTGCCGAAAGAGCCCCGGGAGCTGTGCTTAGCTTTGAGAAGCACCATACGTGCTTCTTTAGCCTCTCTTCTCGTCTACATCTTAGCAAAAAGCTTTTCCACTCTGTCTGGCAAGGAGAAACTGTGCCAGCACAGAAAACATCTCCCATCGTCTTCTAGAGGCTGCACGGAGGTCTGCCGAGTGTTTTGCAAGAAGAGAAAGAAAGTTGTCCAAAACAGCTTGCAATCGAATGTTCATGTGAATAGAAAAGGCAGGAGAGTGGTCAGGTACTGTTTTCTCTCAGTTGGCAAGCTGCGCACACAATCGCAGTGTTGTACAGCTTGTTTCATCACCTTTGCGAAGTTGCCGCTCTCTCCGGCTCCCGGAGACGAAGAAGCTGCTTCTTCGCGCAAAGACCATTCTGCCGCTCACAGTGCTCTGCTGTGTGCGCCTTCTGCCGAAAGAGGCCCGGGAGCGGTGCTTAGCTCTGCAGAGCACCGTACCTTCGTCTTTAGCCTCTCTTCTCGTCTACATCTTAGCAAAAAGCTTTTCCACTCTGTCTGGCAAGGAGAAACTGTGCCAGCACAGAAAACATCTCCCATCGTCTTCTAGAGGCTGCACGGAGGTCTGCCGAGTGTTTTGCAAGAAGAGAAAGAAAGTTGTCCAAAACAGCTTGCAATCGAATGTTCATGTGAATAGAAAAGGCAGGAGAGTGGTCAGGTACTGTTTTCTCTCAGTTGGCAAGCTGCGCACACAATCGCAGTGTTGTACAGCTTGTTTCATCACCTTTGCGAAGTTGCCGCTCTCTCCGGCTCCCGGAGACGAAGAAGCTGCTTCTTCGCGCAAAGACGATTCTGCCGCTCACAGTGCTCTGCGGTGTGCGCCTTCTGCCGAAAGAGGTCCGGGAGCGGTGCTTAGCTCTGCAGAGCACCGTACCTTCGTCTTTAGCCTCTCTTCTCGTCTACATCTTAGCAAAAAGCTTTTCCACTCTGTCTGGCAAGGAGAAACTGTGCCAGCACAAAAAACATCTCCCATCGTGTTCTAGAGGCTGCACGCAGGTCTGCCGAGTGTTTTGCAAGAAGAGAAAGAAAGTTGTCCAAAACAGCTTGCAATCGAATGTTCATGAGAATAGAAAAGGCAGGAGAGTGGTCAGGTACTGTTTTCTCTCAGTTGGCAAGCTGCGCACACAATCGCAGTGTTGTACAGCTTGTTTCATCACCTTTGCGAAGTTGCCGCTCTCTCCGGCTCCCGGAGACGAAGAAGCTGCTTCTTCGCGCAAAGACGATTCTGCCGCTCACAGTGCTCTGCGGTGTGCGCCTTCTGCCGAAAGACGCCCGGGAGCGGTGCTTAGCTCTGCAGAGCACCGTACCTTCGTCTTTAGCCTCTCTTCTCGTCTACATCTTAGCAAAAAGCTTTTCCACTCTGTCTGGCAAGGAGAAACTCTGCCAACACAAAAAACATCTCCCATCGTGTTCTAGAGGCTGCACGGAGGTCTGCCGAGTGTTTTGCAAAAAGAGAAAGAAAGTTGTCCAAAACAGCTTGCAATCGAATGTTCATGTGAATAGAAAAGGCAGGAGAGTGGTCAGGTACTGTTTTCTCTCAGTTGGCACGCTGCGCACACAATCGCAGTGTTGTACAGCTTGTTTCATCACTTTTGCCAAGTTGCCGCTCTCTCCGGCTCCCGGAGACGAAGAAGCTGCTTCTTCGCGCAAAGACGATTCTGCCGCTCACAGTGCTCTGCGGTGTGCGCCTTCTGCCGAAAGAGCCCCGGGAGCTGTGCTTAGCTCTGAGAAGCACCATACGTGCTTCTTTAGCCCCTCTTCTCGTCTACATCTTAGCAAAAAGCTTTTCCACTCTGTCTGGCAAGGAGAAACTGTGCCAGCACAGAAAACAACTCCCATCGTCTTCTAGAGGCTGCACGGAGGTCTGCCGAGTGTTTTGCAAGAAGTGAAAGAAAGTTGTCCAAAACAGCTTGCAATCGAATGTTCATGTGAATAGAAAATGCAGGAGAGTGGTCAGGTACTGTTTTCTCTCAATTGGAAAGCTGCGCACACAATCGCAGTGTTGTACAGCTTGTTTCATCACCTTTGCGAAGTTGCCGCTCTCTCCGGCTCCCGGAGACGAAGAAGCTGCTTCTTCGCGCAAAGACGATTCTGCCGCTCACAGTGATCTGCGGTGTGCGCCTTCTGCCGAAAGAGGTCCGGGAGCTGTGCTTAGCTCTGAGAAGCACCGTACCTGCTTCTTTAGCCTCTCTTCTCGTCTACATCTTAGCAAAAAGCTTTTCCACTCTGTCTGGCAAGGAGAAACTTTGCCAGCACAGAAAACATCTCCTATCGTCTTCTAGAGGCTGCACGGAGGTCTGCCGAGTGTTTTGCAAGAAGAGAAAGAAAGTTGTCCAAAACAGCTTGCAATCGAATGTTCATGTGAATAGAAAAGGCAGGAGAGTGGTCAGGTACTGTTTTCTCTCAGTTGGCAAGCTGCGCACACAATCGCAGTGTTGTACAGCTTGTTTCATCACCTTTGCGAAGTTGCCGCTCTCTCCGGCTCCCGGAGACGAAGAAGCTGCTTCTTCGCGCAAAGACGATTCTGCCGCTCACAGTGCTCTGCTGTGTGCGCCTTCTGCCGAAAGAGGCCGGGAGCGGTGCTTAGCTCTGCAGAGCACCGTACCTTCGTCTTTAGCCTCTCTTCTCGTCTACATCTTAGCAAAAAGCTTTTCCACTCTGTCTGGCAAGGAGAAACTGTGCCAGCACAGAAAACATCTCCCATCGTCTTCTAGAGGCTGCACGGAGGTCTGCCGAGTGTTTTGCAAGAAGAGAAAGAAAGTTGTCCAAAACAGCTTGCAATCGAATGTTCATGTGAATAGAAAAGGCAGGAGAGTGGTCAGGTACTGTTTTCTCTCAGTTGGCAAGCTGCGCACACAATCGCAGTGTTGTACAGCTTGTTTCATCACCTTTGCGAAGTTGCCGCTCTCTCCGGCTCCCGGAGACGAAGAAGCTGCTTCTTCGCGCAAAGACGATTCTGCCGCTCACAGTGCTCTGCGGTGTGCGCCTTCTGCCGAAAGAGCCCCGGGAGCTGTGCTTAGCTCTGAGAAGCACCATACGTGCTTCTTTAGCCTCTCTTCTCGTCTACATCTTAGCAAAAAGCTTTTCCACTCTGTCTGGCAAGGAGAAACTGTGCCAGCACAGAAAACATCTCCCATCGTGTTCTAAAGGCTGCACGGAGGTCTGCCGAGTGTTTTGCAAGAAGAGAAAGAAAGTTGTCCAAAACAGCTTCCAATCGAATGTTCATGTGAATAGAAAAGGCAGGAGAGTGGTCAGGTACTGTTTTCTCTCACTTGGCAAGCTGCGCACACAATCGCAGTGTTGTACAGCTTGTTTCATCACCTTTGCGAAGTTGCCGCTCTCTCCGGCTCCCGGAGACGAAGAAGCTGCTTCTTCGCGCAAAGACGATTCTGCCGCTCACAGTGCTCTGCGGTGTGCGCCTTCTGCCGAAAGACGCCCGGGAGCGGTGCTTAGCTCTGCAGAGCACCGTACCTTCGTCTTTAGCCTCTCTTCTCGTCTACATCTTAGCAAAAAGCTTTCCCACTCTGTCTGGCAAGGAGAAACTGTGCCAGCACAGAAAACATCTCCCATCGTGTTCTAGAGGCTGCACGGAGGTCTGCCGAGTGTTTTGCAAGAAGAGAAAGAAAGTTGTCCAAAACAGCTTCCAATCGAATGTTCATGTGAATAGAAAAGGCAGGAGAGTGGTCAGGTACTGTTTTCTCTCAGTTGGCACGCTGCGCACACAATCGCAGTGTTGTACAGCTTGTTTCATCACCTTTGCGAAGTTGCCGCTCTCTCCGGCTCCCGGAGACGAAGAAGCTGCTTCTTCGCGCAAAGACGATTCTGCCGCTCACAGTGCTCTGCGGTGTGCGCCTTCTGCCGAAAGAGCCCCGGGAGCTGTGCTTAGCTTTGAGAAGCACCATACGTGCTTCTTTAGCCTCTCTTCTCGTCTACATCTTAGCAAAAAGCTTTTCCACTCTGTCTGGCAAGGAGAAACTGTGCCAGCACAGAAAACATCTCCCATCGTGTTCTAGAGGCTGCACGGAGGTCTGCCGAGTGTTTTGCAAGAAGAGAAAGAAAGTTGTCCAAAACAGCTTCCAATCGAATGTTCATGTGAATAGAAAAGGCAGGAGAGTGGTCAGGTACTGTTTTCTCTCAGTTGGCAAGCTGCGCACACAATCGCAGTGTTGTACAGCTTGTTTCATCACCTTTGCGAAGTTGCCGCTCTCTCCGGCTCCCGGAGACGAAGAAGCTGCTTCTTCGCGCAAAGACCATTCTGCCGCTCACAGTGCTCTGCTGTGTGCGCCTTCTGCCGAAAGAGGCCCGGGAGCGGTGCTTAGCTCTGCAGAGCACCGTACCTTCGTCTTTAGCCTCTCTTCTCGTCTACATCTTAGCAAAAAGCTTTTCCACTCTGTCTGGCAAGGAGAAACTGTGCCAGCACAGAAAACATCTCCCATCGTCTTCTAGAGGCTGCACGGAGGTCTGCCGAGTGTTTTGCAAGAAGAGAAAGAAAGTTGTCCAAAACAGCTTGCAATCGAATGTTCATGTGAATAGAAAAGGCAGGAGAGTGGTCAGGTACTGTTTTCTCTCAGTTGGCAAGCTGCGCACACAATCGCAGTGTTGTACAGCTTGTTTCATCACCTTTGCCAAGTTGCCGCTCTCTCCGGCTCCCGGAGACGAAGAAGCTGCTTCTTCGCGCAAAGACGATTCTGCCGCTCACAGTGCTCTGCGGTGTGCGCCTTCTGCCGAAAGAGGCCCGGGAGCGGTGCTTAGCTCTGCAGAGCACCGTACCTTCGTCTTTAGCCTCTCTTCTCGTCTACATCTTAGCAAAAAGCTTTTCCACTCTGTCTGGCAAGGAGAAACTGTGCCAGCACAGAAAACATCTCCCATCGTGTTCTAGAGGCTGCACGCAGGTCTGCCGAGTGTTTTGCAAGAAGAGAAAGAAAGTTGTCCAAAACAGCTTCCAATCGAATGTTCATGAGAATAGAAAAGGCAGGAGAGTGGTCAGGTACTGTTTTCTCTCAGTTGGCAAGCTGCGCACACAATCGCAGTGTTGTACAGCTTGTTTCATCACCTTTGCGAAGTTGCCGCTCTCTCCGGCTCCCGGAGACGAAGAAGCTGCTTCTTCGCCCAAAGACGATTCTGCCGCTCACAGTGCTCTGCGGTGTGCGCCTTCTGCCGAAAGACGCCCGGGTGCGGTGCTTAGCTCTGCAGAGCACCGTACCTTCGTCTTTAGCCTCTCTTCTCGTCTACATCTTAGCAAAAAGCTTTTCCACTCTGTCTGGCAAGGAGAAACTCTGCCAACACAAAAAACATCTCCCATCGTGTTCTAGAGGCTGCACGGAGGTCTGCCGAGTGTTTTGCAAGAAGAGAAAGAAAGTTGTCCAAAACAGCTTGCAATCGAATGTTCATGTGAATAGAAAAGGCAGGAGAGTGGTCAGGTACTGTTTTCTCTCAGTTGGCACGCTGCGCACACAATCGCAGTGTTGTACAGCTTGTTTCATCACTTTTGCCAAGTTGCCGCTCTCTCCGGCTCCCGGAGACGAAGAAGCTGCTTCTTCGCGCAAAGACGATTCTGCCGCTCACAGTGCTCTGCGGTGTGCGCCTTCTGCCGAAAGAGCCCCGGGAGCTGTGCTTAGCTCTGAGAAGCACCATACGTGCTTCTTTAGCCTCTCTTCTCGTCTACATCTTAGCAAAAAGCTTTTCCACTCTGTCTGGCAAGGAGAAACTGTGCCAGCACAGAAAACATCTCCCATCGTCTTCTAGAGGCTGCACGGAGGTCTGCCGAGTGTTTTGCAAGAAGAGAAAGAAAGTTGTCCAAAACAGCTTCCAATCGAATGTTCATGTGAATAGAAAAGGCAGGAGAGTGGTCAGGTACTGTTTTCTCTCAGTTGGCAAGCTGCGCACACAATCGCAGTGTTGTACAGATTGTTTCATCACCTTTGCCAAGTTGCCGCTCTCTCCGGCTCCCGGAGACGAAGAAGCTGCTTCTTCGCGACGATTCTGCCGCTCACAGTGCTCTGCGGTGTGCGCCTTCTGCCGAAAGACGCCCGGGAGCTGTGCTTAGCTCTGAGAAGCACCGTACCTGCTTCTTTAGCCTCTCTTCTCGTCTACATCTTAGCAAAAAGCTTTTCCACTCTGTCTGGCAAGGAGAAACTCTGCCAACACAAAAAACATCTCCCATCGTCTTCTAGAGGCTGCACGGAGCTCTGCCGAGTGTTTTGCAAGAAGAGAAAGAAAGTTGTCCAAAACAGCTTGCAATCGAATGTTCATGTGAATAGAAAAGGCAGGAGAGTGGTCAGGTACTGTTTTCTCTCAGTTGGCAAGCTGCGCACACAATCGCAGTGTTGTACAGCTTGTTTCATCACCTTTGCGAAGTTGCCGCTCTCTCCGGCTCCCGGAGACGAAGAAGCTGCTTCTTCGCGCAAAGACGATTCTGCCGCTCACAGTGCTCTGCGGTGTGCGCCTTCTGCCGAAAGACGCCCGGGAGCGGTGCTTAGCTCTGCAGAGCACCGTACCTTCGTCTTTAGCCTCTCTTCTCGTCTACATCTTAGCAAAAAGCTTTTCCACTCTGTCTGGCAAGGAGAAACTGTGCCAGCACAGAAAACATCTCCCATCGTGTTCTAGAGGCTGCACGGAGGTCTGCCGAGTGTTTTGCAAGAAGTGAAAGAAAGTTGTCCAAAACAGCTTCCAATCGAATGTTCATGTGAATAGAAAATGCAGGAGAGTGGTCAGGTACTGTTTTCTCTCAGTTGGCAAGCTGCGCACACAATCGCAGTGTTGTACAGCTTGTTTCATCACCTTTGCGAAGTTGCCGCTCTCTCCGGCTCCCGGAGACGAAGAAGCTGCTTCTTCGCGCAAAGACGATTCTGCCGCTCACAGTGATCTGCGGTGTGCGCCTTCTGCCGAAAGACGCCCGGGAGCTGTGCTTAGCTCTGAAAAGTAGCGTACCTGCTTCTTTAGCCTCTCTTCTCGTCTACATCTTAGCAAAAAGCTTTTCCACTCTGTCTGGCATGGAGAAACTGTGCCAGCACAGAAAACATCTCCTATCGTCTTCTAGAGGCTGCACGGAGGTCTGCCGAGTGTTTTGCAAGAAGAGAAAGAAAGTTGTCCAAAACAGCTTGCAATCGAATGTTCATGTGAATAGAAAAGGCAGGAGAGTGGTCAGGTACTGTTTTCTCTCAGTTGGCAAGCTGCGCACACAATCGCAGTGTTGTACAGCTTGTTTCATCACCTTTGCGAAGTTGCCGCTCTCTCCGGCTCCCGGAGACGAAGAAGCTGCTTCTTCGCGCAAAGACGATTCTGCCGCTCACAGTGCTCTGCTGTGTGCGCCTTCTGCCGAAAGAGGCCCGGGAGCGGTGCTTAGCTCTGCAGAGCACCGTACCTTCGTCTTTAGCCTCTCTTCTCGTCAACATCTTAGCAAAAAGCTTTTCCACTCTGTCTGGCAAGGAGAAACTGTGCCAGCACAGAAAACATCTCCCATCGTGTTCTAGAGGCTGCACGGAGGTCTGCCGAGTGTTTTGCAAGAAGAGAAAGAAAGTTGTCCAAAACAGCTTGCAATCGAATGTTCATGTGAATAGAAAAGGCAGGAGAGTGGTCAGGTACTGTTTTCTCTCAGTTGGCACGCTGCGCACACAATCGCAGTGTTGTACAGCTTGTTTCATCACCTTTGCCAAGTTGCCGCTCTCTCCGGCTCCCGGAGACGAAGAAGCTGCTTCTTCGCGCAAAGACGATTCTGCCGCTCACAGTGCTCTGCGGTGTGCGCCTTCTGCCGAAAGAGGTCCGGGAGCGGTGCTTAGCTCTGCAGAGCACCGTACCTTCGTCTTTAGCCTCTCTTCTCGTCTACATCTTAGCAAAAAGCTTTTCCACTCTGTCTGGCAAGGAGAAACTGTGCCAGCACAAAAAACATCTCCCATCGTGTTCTAGAGGCTGCACGGAGGTCTGCCGAGTGTTTTGCAAGAAGAGAAAGAAAGTTGTCCAAAACAGCTTGCAATCGAATGTTCATGAGAATAGAAAAGGCAGGAGAGTGGTCAAGTACTGTTTTCTCTCAGTTGGCAAGCTGCGCACACAATCGCAGTGTTGTACAGCTTGTTTCATCACCTTTGCCAAGTTGCCGCTCTCTCCGGCTCCCGGAGACGAAGAAGCTGCTTCTTCGCGCAAAGACGATTCTGCCGCTCACAGTGCTCTGCGGTGTGCGCCTTCTGCCGAAAGACGCCCGGGAGCGGTGCTTAGCTCTGCAGAGCACCGTACCTTCGTCTTTAGCCTCTCTTCTCGTCTACATCTTAGCAAAAAGCTTTTCCACTCTGTCTGGCAAGGAGAAACTCTGCCAACACAAAAAACATCTCCCATCGTGTTCTAGAGGCTGCACGGAGGTCTGCCGAGTGTTTTGCAAGAAGAGAAAGAAAGTTGTCCAAAACAGCTTGCAATCGAATGTTCATGTGAATAGAAAAGGCAGGAGAGTGGTCAGGTACTGTTTTCTCTCAGTTGGCAAGCTGCGCATACAATCGCAGTGTTGTACAGCTTGTTTCATCACCTTTGCCAAGTTGCCGCTCTCTCCGGCTCCCGGAGACGAAGAAGCTGCTTCTTCGCGCAAAGACGATTCTGCCGCTCACAGTGCTCTGCGGTGTGCGCCTTCTGCCGAAAGACGCCCGGGAGCGGTGCTTAGCTCTGAGAAGCACCATACGTGCTTCTTTAGCCTCTCTTCTCGTCTACATCTTAGCAAAAAGCTTTTCCACTCTGTCTGGCAAGGAGAAACTGTGCCAGCACAGAAAACATCTCCCATCGTGTTCTAGAGGCTGCACGGAGGTCTGCCGAGTGTTTTGCAAGAAGAGAAAGAAAGTTGTCCAAAACAGCTTGCAATCGAATGTTCATGTGAATAGAAAATGCAGGAGAGTGGTCAGGTACTGTTTTCTCTCAGTTGGAAAGCTGCGCACACAATCGCAGTGTTGTACAGCTTGTTTCATCACCTTTGCCAAGTTGCCGCTCTCTCCGGCTCCCGGAGACGAAGAAGCTGCTTCTTCGCGCAAAGACGATTCTGCCGCTCACAGTGCTCTGCGGTGTGCGCCTTCTGCCGAAAGAGGTCCGGGCGCGGTGCTTAGCTCTGCAGAGCACCGTACCTTGGTCTTTAGCCTCTCTTCTCGTCTACATCTTAGCAAAAAGCTTTTCCACTCTGTCTGGCAAGGAGAAACTGTGCCAGCACAGAAAACATCTCCCATCGTGTTCTAGAGGCTGCACGGAGGTCTGCCGAGTGTTTTGCAAGAAGTGAAAGAAAGTTGTCCAAAACAGCTTGCAATCGAATGTTCATGTGAATAGAAAATGCAGGAGAGTGGTCAGGTACTGTTTTCTCTCAGTTGGCAAGCTGCGCACACAATCGCAGTGTTGTACAGCTTGTTTCATCACCTTTGCGAAGTTGCCGCTCTCTCCGGCTCCCGGAGACGAAGAAGCTGCTTCTTCGCGACGATTCTGCCGCTCACAGTGCTCTGCGGTGTGCGCCTTCTGCCGAAAGACGCCCGGGAGCTGTGCTTAGCTCTGAGAAGCACCGTACCTGCTTCTTTAGCCTCTCTTCTCGTCTACATCTTAGCAAAAAGCTTTTCCACTCTGTCTGGCAAGGAGAAACTGTGCCAGCACAGAAAACATCTCCCATCGTCTTCTAGAGGCTGCACGGAGGTCTGCCGAGTGTTTTGCAAGAAGAGAAAGAAAGTTGTCCAAAACAGCTTCCAATCGAATGTTCATGTGAATAGAAAAGGCAGGAGAGTGGTCAGGTACTGTTTGCTCTCAGTTGGCAAGCTGCGCACACAATCGCAGTGTTGTACAGCTTGTTTCATCACCTTTGCGAAGTTGCCGCTCTCTCCGGCTCCCGGAGACGAAGAAGCTGCTTCTTCGCGCAAAGACCATTCTGCCGCTCACAGTGCTCTGCGGTGTGCGCCTTCTGCCGAAAGAGGCCCGGGAGCGGTGCTTAGCTCTGCAGAGCACCGTACCTTCGTCTTTAGCCTCTCTTCTCGTCTACATCTTAGCAAAAAGCTTTTCCACTCTGTCTGGCAAGGAGAAACTCTGCCAGCACAAAAAACATCTCCCATCGTGTTCTAGAGGCTGCACGGAGGTCTGCCGAGTGTTTTGCAAGAAGAGAAAGAAAGTTGTCCAAAACAGCTTGCAATCGAATGTTCATGTGAATAGAAAAGGCAGGAGAGTGGTCAGGTACTGTTTTCTCTCAGTTGGCACGCTGCGCACACAATCGCAGTGTTGTACAGCTTGTTTCATCACCTTTGCGAAGTTGCCGCTCTCTCCGGCTCCCGGAGACGAAGAAGCTGCTTCTTCGCGCAAAGACGATTCTGCCGCTCACAGTGCTCTGCGGTGTGCGCCTTCTGCCGAAAGAGCCCCGGGAGCTGTGCTTAGTTCTGAGAAGCACCATACGTGCTTCTTTAGACTCTCTTCTCGTCTACTTCTTAGCAAAAAGCTTTTCCACTCTGTCTGGCAAGGAGAAACTGTGCCAGCACAGAAAACATCTCCCATCGTCTTCTAGAGGCTGCACGGAGGTCTGCCGAGTGTTTTGCAAGAAGAGAAAGAAAGTTGTCCAAAACAGCTTCCAATCGAATGTTCATGTGATTACAAAAGGCAGGACAGTGGTCAGGTACTGTTTTCTCTCACTTGGCAAGCTGCGCACACAATCGCAGTCTTGTACAGCTTGTTTCATCACCTTTGCCAAGTTGCCGCTCTCTCCGGCTCCCGGAGACGAAGAAGCTGCTTCTTCGCGCAAAGACGATTCTGCCGCTCACAGTGCTCTGCGGTGTGCGCCTTCTGCCGAAAGAGGCCCGGGAGCGGTGCTTAGCTCTGCAGAGCACCGTACCTTCGTCTTTAGCCTCTCTTCTCGTCTACATCTTAGCAAAAAGCTTTTCCACTCTGTCTGGCAAGGAGAAACTGTGCCAGCACAGAAAACATCTCCCATCGTCTTCTAGAGGCTGCACGGAGGTCTGCCGAGTGTTTTGCAAGAAGAGAAAGAAAGTTGTCCAAAACAGCTTGCAATCGAATGTTCATGTGAATAGAAAAGGCAGGAGAGTGGTCAGGTACTGTTTTCTCTCACTTGGCAAGCTGCGCACACAATCGCAGAGTTGTACAGCTTGTTTCATCACCTTTGCCAAGTTGCCGCTCTCTCCGGCTCCCGGAGACGAAGAAGCTGCTTCTTCGCGCAAAGACGATTCTGCCGCTCACAGTGCTCTGCGGTGTGCGCCTTCTGCCGAAAGAGGTCCGGGAGCGGTGCTTACCTCTGCAGAACACCCTTCCTTCGTCTTTAGCCTCTCTTCTCGTCTACATCTTAGCAAAAAGCTTTTCCACTCTGTCTGGCAAGGAGAAACTGTGCCAGCACAGAAAACATCTCCCATCGTCTTCTAGAGGCTGCACGGAGGTCTGCCGAGTGTTTTGCAAGAAGAGAAAGAAAGTTGTCCAAAACAGCTTGCAATCGAATGTTCATGTGAATAGAAAAGGCAGGAGAGTGGTCAGGTACTGTTTTCTCTCAGTTGGCAAGCTGCGCACACAATCGCAGTGTTGTACAGCTTGTTTCATCACCTTTGCCAAGTTGCCGCTCTCTCCGGCTCCCGGAGACGAAGAAGCTGCTTCTTCGCGCAAAGACGATTCTGCCGCTCACAGTGCTCTGCGGTGTGCGCCTTCTGCCGAAAGACGCCCGGGAGCGGTGCTTAGCTCTGCAGAGCACCGTACCTTCGTCTTTAGCCTCTCTTCTCGTCTACATCTTAGCAAAAAGCTTTCCCACTCTGTCTGGCAAGGAGAAACTGTGCCAGCACAGAAAACATCTCCCATCGTCTTCTAGAGGCTGCACGGAGGTCTGCCGAGTGTTTTGCAAGAAGAGAAAGAAAGTTGTCCAAAACAGCTTGCAATCGAATGTTCATGTGAATAGAAAAGGCAGGAGAGTGGTCAGGTACTGTTTTCTCTCAGTTGGCAAGCTGCGCACACAATCGCAGTGTTGTACAGCTTGTTTCATCACCTTTGCGAAGTTGCCGCTCTCTCCGGCTCCCGGAGACGAAGAAGCTGCTTCTTCGCGCAAAGACGATTCTGCCGCTCACAGTGCTCTGCGGTGTGCGCCTTCTGCCGAAAGACGCCCGGGAGCGGTGCTTAGCTCTGCAGAGCACCGTACCTTGGTCTTTAGCCTCTCTTCTCGTCTACATCTTAGCAAAAAGCTTTTCCACTCTGTCTGGCAAGGAGAAACTCTGCCAACACAAAAAACATCTCCCATCGTGTTCTAGAGGCTGCACGGAGGTCTGCCGAATGTTTTGCAAGAAGAGAAAGAAAGTTGTCCAAAACAGCTTGCAATCGAATGTTCATGTGAATAGAAAATGCAGGAGAGTGGTCAGGTACTGTTTTCTCTCAATTGGAAAGCTGCGCACACAATCGCAGTGTTGTACAGCTTGTTTCATCACCTTTGCGAAGTTGCCGCTCTCTCCGGCTCCCGGAGACGAAGAAGCTGCTTCTTCGCGCAAAGACGATTCTGCCGCTCACAGTGCTCTGCGGTGTGCGCCTTCTGCCGAAAGACGCCCGGGAGCTGTGCTTAGCTCTGAGAAGCACCGTACCTGCTTCTTTAGCCTCTCTTCTCGTCTACATCTTAGCAAAAAGCTTTTCCACTCTGTCTGGCAAGGAGAAACTGTGCCAGCACAGAAAACATCTCCCATCGTGTTCTAGAGGCTGCACGGAGGTCTGCCGAGTGTTTTGCAAGAAGAGAAAGAAAGTTGTCCAAAACAGCTTCCAATCGAATGTTCATGTGAATAGAAAAGGCAGGAGAGTGGTCAGGTACTGTTTTCTCTCAGTTGGCAAGCTGCGCACACAATCGCAGTGTTGTACAGCTTGTTTCATCACCTTTGCGAAGTTGCCGCTCTCTCCGGCTCCCGGAGACGAAGAAGCTGCTTCTTCGCGCAAAGACGATTCTGCCGCTCACAGTGCTCTGCTGTGTGCGCCTTCTGCCGAAAGAGGTCCGGGCGCGGTGCTTAGCTCTGCAGAGCACCGTACCTTCGTCTTTAGCCTCTCTTCTCGTCTACATCTTAGCAAAAAGCTTTTCCACTCTGTCTGGCAAGGAGAAACTGTGCCAGCACAAAAAACATCTCCCATCGTCTTCTAGAGGCTGCACGGAGGTCTGCCGAGTGTTTTGCAAGAAGAGAAAGAAAGTTGTCCAAAACAGCTTGCAATCGAATGTTCATGTGAATAGAAAAGGCAGGAGAGTGGTCAGGTACTGTTTTCTCTCAGTTGGCACGCTGCGCACACAATCGCAGTGTTGTACAGCTTGTTTCATCACCTTTGCCAAGTTGCCGCTCTCTCCGGCTCCCGGAGACGAAGAAGCTGCTTCTTCGCGCAAAGACGATTCTGCCGCTCACAGTGCTCTGCGGTGTGCGCCTTCTGCCGAAAGAGGTCCGGGAGCGGTGCTTAGCTCTGCAGAGCTCCGTACCTTGGTCTTTAGCCTCTCTTCTCGTCTACATCTTAGCAAAAAGCTTTTCCACTCTGTCTGGCAAGGAGAAACTGTGCCAGCACAGAAAACATCTCCCATCGTGTTCTAGAGGCTGCACGCAGGTCTGCCGAGTGTTTTGCAAGAAGAGAAAGAAAGTTGTCCAAAACAGCTTCCAATAGAATGTTCATGTGAATAGAAAAGGCAGGAGAGTGGTCAGGTACTGTTTTCTCTCAGTTGGCAAGCTGCGCACACAATCGCAGTGTTGTACAGCTTGTTTCATCACCTTTGCGAAGTTGCCGCTCTCTCCGGCTCCCGGAGACGAAGAAGCTGCTTCTTCGCGCAAAGACGATTCTGCCGCTCACAGTGCTCTGCGGTGTGCGCCTTCTGCCGAAAGAGGCCCGGGAGCGGTGCTTAGCTCTGCAGAGCACCGCACCTTCGTCTTTAGCCTCTCTTCTCGTCTACATCTTAGCAAAAAGCTTTTCCACTCTGTCTGGCAAGGAGAAACTGTGCCAGCACAGAAAACATCTCCCATCGTGTTCTAGAGGCTGCACGGAGGTCTGCCGAGTGTTTTGCAAGAAGAGAAAGAAAGTTGTCCAAAACAGCTTGCAATCGAATGTTCATGTGAATAGAAAAGGCAGGAGAGTGGTCAGGTACTGTTTTCTCTCAGTTGGCAAGCTGCGCACACAATCGCAGTGTTGTACAGCTTGTTTCATCACCTTTGCCAAGTTGCCGCTCTCTCCGGCTCCCGGAGACGAAGAAGCTGCTTCTTCGCGCAAAGATGATTCTGCCGCTCACAGTGCTCTGCGGTGTGCGCCTTCTGCCGAAAGACGCCCGGGAGCTGTGCTTAGCTCTGAGAAGCACCGTACCTGCTTCTATAGCCTCTCTTCTCGTCTACATCTTAGCAAAAAGCTTTTCCACTCTGTCTGGCAAGGAGAAACTGTGCCAGCACAGAAAACATCTCCCATCGTGTTCTAGAGGCTGCACGGAGGTCTGCCGAGTGTTTTGCAAGAAGAGAAAGAAAGTTGTCCAAAACAGCTTGCAATCGAATGTTCATGTGAATAGAAAAGGCAGGAGAGTGGTCAGGTACTGTTTTCTCTCAGTTGCCAAGCTGCGCACACAATCGCAGTGTTGTACAGCTTGTTTCATCACCTTTGCGAAGTTGCCGCTCTCTCCGGCTCCCGGAGACGAAGAAGCTGCTTCTTCGCGCAAAGACGATTCTGCCGCTCACAGTGCTCTGCTGTGTGCGCCTTCTGCCGAAAGAGGCCCGGGAG
Source organism: Melozone crissalis (assembly GCF_028551555.1). Taxonomy (NCBI): domain Eukaryota; kingdom Metazoa; phylum Chordata; class Aves; order Passeriformes; family Passerellidae; genus Melozone; species Melozone crissalis. The sequence goes on along the minus strand of NW_026536056.1, from coordinate 60,147 downwards.
CGGTGCTTAGCTCTGCAGAGCACCGTACCTTGGTCTTTAGCCTCTCTTCTCGTCTACATCTTAGCAAAAAGCTTTTCCACTCTGTCTGGCAAGGAGAAACTCTGCCAACACAAAAAACATCTCCCATCGTGTTCTAGAGGCTGCACGGAGGTCTGCCGAGTGTTTTGCAAGAAGAGAAAGAAAGTTGTCCAAAACAGCTTGCAATCGAATGTTCATGTGAATAGAAAAGGCAGGAGAGTGGTCAGGTACTGTTTTCTCTCAGTTGGCACGCTGCGCACACAATCGCAGTGTTGTACAGCTTGTTTCATCACCTTTGCGAAGTTGCCGCTCTCTCCGGCTCCCGGAGACGAAGAAGCTGCTTCTTCGCGCAAAGACGATTCTGCCGCTCACAGTGCTCTGCGGTGTGCGCCTTCTGCCGAAAGAGGTCCGGGAGCTGTGCTTAGCTCTGAGAAGCACCATACGTGCTTCTTTAGCCTCTCTTCTCGTCTACATCTTAGCAAAAAGCTTTTCACTCTGTCTGGCAAGGAGAAACTGTGCCAGCACAGAAAACATCTCCCATCGTCTTCTAGAGGCTGCACGGAGGTCTGCCGAGTGTTTTGCAAGAAGAGAAAGAAAGTTGTCCAAAACAGCTTCCAATCGAATGTTCATGTGAATAGAAAAGGCAGGAGAGTGGTCAGGTACTGTTTTCTCTCAGTTGGCACGCTGCGCACACAATCGCAGTGTTGTACAGCTTGTTTCATCACCTTTGCGAAGTTGCCGCTCTCTCCGGCTCCCGGAGACGAAGAAGCTGCTTCTTCGCGCAAAGACGATTCTGCCGCTCACAGTGCTCTGCGGTGTGCGCCTTCTGCCGAAAGACGCCCGGGAGCGGTGCTTAGCTCTGAGAAGCACCGTACCTGCTTCTTTAGCCTCTCTTCTCGTCTACATCTTAGCAAAAAGCTTTTCCACTCTGTCTGGCAAGGAGAAACTGTGCCAGCACAGAAAACATCTCCCATCGTGTTCTAGAGGCTGCACGGAGGTCTGCCGAGTGTTTTGCAAGAAGAGAAAGAAAGTTGTCCAAAACAGCTTCCAATCGAATGTTCATGTGAATAGAAAAGGCAGGAGAGTGGTCAGGTACTGTTTTCTCTCAGTTGGCAAGCTGCGCACACAATCGCAGTGTTGTACAGCTTGTTTCATCACCTTTGCGAAGTTGCCGCTCTCTCCGGCTCCCGGAGACGAAGAAGCTGCTTCTTCGCGCAAAGACGATTCTGCCGCTCACAGTGCTCTGCTGTGTGCGCCTTCTGCCGAAAGAGACCCGGGAGCGGTGCTTAGCTCTGCAGAGCACCGTACCTTCGTCTTTAGCCTCTCTTCTCGTCTACATCTTAGCAAAAAGCTTTTCCACTCTGTCTGGCAAGGAGAAACTGTGCCAGCACAAAAAACATCTCCCATCGTCTTCTAGAGGCTGCACGGAGGTCTGCCGAGTGTTTTGCAAGAAGAGAAAGAAAGTTGTCCAAAACAGCTTTCAATCGAATGTTCATGTGAATAGAAAAGGCAGGAGAGTGGTCAGGTACTGTTTTCTCTCAGTTGGCAAGCTGCGCACACAATCGCAGTGTTGTACAGCTTGTTTCATCACCTTTGCCAAGTTGCCGCTCTCTCCGGCTCCCGGAGACGAAGAAGCTGCTTCTTCGCGCAAAGACGATTCTGCCGCTCACAGTGCTCTGCGGTGTGCGCCTTCTGCCGAAAGAGGTCCGGGAGCGGTGCTTAGCTCTGCAGAGCACCGTACCTTGGTCTTTAGCCTCTCTTCTCGTCTACATCTTAGCAAAAAGCTTTTCCACTCTGTCTGGCAAGGAGAAACTGTGCCAGCACAGAAAACATCTCCCATCGTCTTCTAGAGGCTGCACGCAGGTCTGCCGAGTGTTTTGCAAGAAGAGAAAGAAAGTTGTCCAAAACAGCTTCCAATAGAATGTTCATGTGAATAGAAAAGGCAGGAGAGTGGTCAGGTACTGTTTTCTCTCAGTTGGCAAGCTGCGCACACAATCGCAGTGTTGTACAGCTTGTTTCATCACCTTTGCGAAGTTGCCGCTCTCTCCGGCTCCCGGAGACGAAGAAGCTGCTTCTTCGCGCAAAGACGATTCTGCCGCTCACAGTGCTCTGCGGTGTGCGCCTTCTGCCGAAAGAGGCCCGGGAGCGGTGCTTAGCTCTGCAGAGCACCGTACCTTCGTCTTTAGCCTCTCTTCTCGTCTACATCTTAGCAAAAAGCTTTTCCACTCTGTCTGGCAAGGAGAAACTGTTCCAGCACAAAAAACATCTCCCATCGTGTTCTAGAGGCTGCACGGAGGTCTGCCGAGTGTTTTGCAAGAAGAGAAAGAAAGTTGTCCAAAACAGCTTGCAATCGAATGTTCATGTGAATAGAAAAGGCAGGAGAGTGGTCAGGTACTGTTTTCTCTCAGTTGGCAAGCTGCGCACACAATCGCAGTGTTGTACAGCTTGTTTCATCACCTTTGCCAAGTTGCCGCTCTCTCCGGCTCCCGGAGACGAAGAAGCTGCTTCTTCGCGCAAAGATGATTCTGCCGCTCACAGTGCTCTGCGGTGTGCGCCTTCTGCCGAAAGATCCCCGGGAGCTGTGCTTAGCTCTGAGAAGCACCGTACCTGCTTCTATAGCCTCTCTTCTCGTCTACATCTTAGCAAAAAGCTTTTCCACTCTGTCTGGCAAGGAGAAACTGTGCCAGCACAGAAAACATCTCCCATCGTGTTCTAGAGGCTGCACGGAGGTCTGCCGAGTGTTTTGCAAGAAGAGAAAGAAAGTTGTCCAAAACAGCTTGCAATCGAATGTTCATGTGATTACAAAAGGCAGGAGAGTGGTCAGGTACTGTTTTCTATCACTTGGCAAGCTGCGCACACAATAGCAGTGTTGTACAGCTTGTTTCATCACCTTTGCCAAGTTGCCGCTCTCTCCGGCTCCCGGAGACGAAGAAGCTGCTTCTTCGCGCAAAGACGATACTGCCGCTCACAGTGCTCTGCGGTGTGCGCCTTCTGCCGAAAGACGCCCGGGAGCGGTGCTTAGCTCTGCAGAGCACCGTACCTTCGTCTTTAGCCTCTCTTCTCGTCTACATCTTAGCAAAAAGCTTTTCCACTCTGTCTGGCAAGGAGAAACTGTGCCAGCACAGAAAACATCTCCCATCGTCTTCTAGAGGCTGCACGGAGGTCTGCCGAGTGTTTTGCAAGAAGAGAAAGAAAGTTGTCCAAAACAGCTTGCAATCGAATGTTCATGTGAATAGAAAAGGCAGGAGAGTGGTCAGGTACTGTTTTCTCTCAGTTGGCAAGCTGCGCACACAATCGCAGTGTTGTACAGCTTGTTTCATCACCTTTGCGAAGTTGCCGCTCTCTCCGGCTCCCGGAGACGAAGAAGCTGCTTCTTCGCGCAAAGACGATTCTGCCGCTCACAGTGCTCTGCGGTGTGCGGCTTCTGCCGAAAGAGGTCCGGGAGCGGTGCTTAGCTCTGCAGAGCACCGTACCTTCGTCTTTAGCCTCTCTTCTCGTCTACATCTTAGCAAAAAGCTTTTCCACTCTGTCTGGCAAGGAGAAACTGTGCCAGCACAAAAAACATCTCCCATCGTGTTCTAGAGGCTGCACGCAGGTCTGCCGAGTGTTTTGCAAGAAGAGAAAGAAAGTTGTCCAAAACAGCTTGCAATCGAATGTTCATGTGAATAGAAAAGGCAGGAGAGTGGTCAGGTACTGTTTTCTCTCAGTTGGCAAGCTGCGCACACAATCGCAGTGTTGTACAGCTTGTTTCATCACCTTTGCGAAGTTGCCGCTCTCTCCGGCTCCCGGAGACGAAGAAGCTGCTTCTTCGCGCAAAGACGATTCTGCCGCTCACAGTGCTCTGCTGTGTGCGCCTTCTGCCGAAAGAGGCCCGGGAGCGGTGCTTAGCTCTGCAGAGCACCGTACCTTCGTCTTTAGCCTCTCTTCTCGTCTACATCTTAGCAAAAAGCTTTTCCACTCTGTCTGGCAAGGAGAAACTGTGCCAGCACAGAAAACATCTCCCATCGTGTTCTAGAGGCTGCACGGAGGTCTGCCGAGTGTTTTGCAAGAAGAGAAAGAAAGTTGTCCAAAACAGCTTGCAATCGAATGTTCATGTGAATAGAAAAGGCAGGAGAGTGGTCAGGTACTGTTTTCTCTCAGTTGGCAAGCTGCGCACACAATCGCAGTGTTGTACAGCTTGTTTCATCACCTTTGCCAAGTTGCCGCTCTCTCCGGCTCCCGGAGACGAAGAAGCTGCTTCTTCGCGCAAAGACGATTCTGCCGCTCACAGTGCTCTGCGGTGTGCGGCTTCTGCCGAAAGAGGTCCGGGAGCGGTGCTTAGCTCTGCAGAGCACCGTACCTTCGTCTTTAGCCTCTCTTCTCGTCTACATCTTAGCAAAAAGCTTTTCCACTCTGTCTGGCAAGGAGAAACTGTGCCAGCACAGAAAACATCTCCCATCGTGTTCTAGAGGCTGCACGCAGGTCTGCCGAGTATTTTGCAAGAAGAGAAAGAAAGTTGTCCAAAACAGCTTGCAATCGAATGTTCATGTGAATAGAAAAGGCAGGAGAGTGGTCAGGTACTGTTTTCTCTCAGTTGGCAAGCTGCGCACACAATCGCAGTGTTGTACAGCTTGTTTCATCACCTTTGCCAAGTTGCCGCTCTCTCCGGCTCCCGGAGACGAAGAAGCTGCTTCTTCGCGCAAAGACGATTCTGCCGCTCACAGTGCTCTGCGGTGTGCGCCTTCTGCCGAAAGACGCCCGGGAGCGGTGCTTAGCTCTGCAGAGCACCGTACCTTCGTCTTTAGCCTCTCTTCTCGTCTACATCTTAGCAAAAAGTTTTTCCACTCTGTCTGGCAAGGAGAAACTGTGCCAGCACAGAAAACATCTCCCATCGTGTTCTAGAGGCTGCACGGAGGTCTGCCGAGTGTTTTGCAAGAAGTGAAAGAAAGTTGTCCAAAACAGCTTGCAATCGAATGTTCATGTGAATAGAAAAGGCAGGAGAGTGGTCAGGTACTGTTTTCTCTCAGTTGGCAAGCTGCGCACACAATCGCAGTGTTGTACAGCTTGTTTCATCACCTTTGCCAAGTTGCCGCTCTCTCCGGCTCCCGGAGACGAAGAAGCTGCTTCTTCGCGCAAAGATGATTCTGCCGCTCACAGTGCTCTGCGGTGTGCGCCTTCTGCCGAAAGATCCCCGGGAGCTGTGCTTAGCTCTGAGAAGCACCGTACCTGCTTCTATAGCCTCTCTTCTCGTCTACATCTTAGCAAAAAGCTTTTCCACTCTGTCTGGCAAGGAGAAACTGTGCCAGCACAGAAAACATCTCCCATCGTGTTCTAGAGGCTGCACGGAGGTCTGCCGAGTGTTTTGCAAGAAGAGAAAGAAAGTTGTCCAAAACAGCTTGCAATCGAATGTTCATGTGAATAGAAAAGGCAGGAGAGTGGTCAGGTACTGTTTTCTCTCACTTGGCAAGCTGCGCACACAATCGCAGTGTTGTACAGCTTGTTTCATCACCTTTGCGAAGTTGCCGCTCTCTCCGGCTCCCGGAGACGAAGAAGCTGCTTCTTCGCGCAAAGACGATTCTGCCGCTCACAGTGCTCTGCTGTGTGCGCCTTCTGCCGAAAGAGGCCCGGGAGCGGTGCTTAGCTCTGCAGAGCACCGTACCTTCGTCTTTAGCCTCTCTTCTCGTCTACATCTTAGCAAAAAGCTTTTCCACTCTGTCTGGCAAGGAGAAACTCTGCCAACACAAAAAACATCTCCCATCGCGTTCTAGAGGCTGCACGGAGGTCTGCCGAGTGTTTTGCAAGAAGAGAAAGAAAGTTGTCCAAAACAGCTTGCAATCGAATGTTCATGTGAATAGAAAAGGCAGGAGAGTGGTCAGGTACTGTTTTCTCTCAGTTGGCACGCTGCGCACACAATCGCAGTGTTGTACAGCTTGTTTCATCACCTTTGCCAAGTTGCCGCTCTCTCCGGCTCCCGGAGACGAAGAAGCTGCTTCTTCGCGCAAAGACGATTCTGCCGCTCACAGTGCTCTGCGGTGTGCGCCTTCTGCCGAAAGAGCCCCGGGAGCTGTGCTTAGCTCTGAGAAGCACCATACGTGCTTCTTTAGCCTCTCTTCTCGTCTACATGTTAGCAAAAAGCTTTTCCACTCTGTCTGGCAAGGAGAAACTGTGCCAGCACAGAAAACATCTCCCATCGTGTTCTAGAGGCTGCACGGAGGTCTGCCGAGTGTTTTGCAAGAAGAGAAAGAAAGTTGTCCAAAACAGCTTCCAATCGAATGTTCATGTGAATAGAAAAGGCAGGAGTGTGGTCAGGTACTGTTTTCTCTCAGTTGGCAAGCTGCGCACACAATCGCAGTGTTGTACAGCTTGTTTCATCACCTTTGCGAAGTTGCCGCTCTCTCCGGCTCCCGGAGACGAAGAAGCTGCTTCTTCGCGCAAAGACGATTCTGCCGCTCACAGTGCTCTGCGGTGTGCGCCTTCTGCCGAAAGGCGCCCGGGAGCGGTGCTTAGCTCTGCAGAGCACCGTACCTTCGTCTTTAGCCTCTCTTCTCGTCTACATCTTAGCAAAAAGCTTTTCCACTCTGTCTGGCAAGGAGAAACTGTGCCAGCACAGAAAACATCTCCCATCGTCTTCTAGAGGCTGCACGGAGGTCTGCCGAGTGTTTTGCAAGAAGTGAAAGAAAGTTGTCCAAAACAGCTTCCAATCGAATGTTCATGTGAATAGAAAAGGCAGGAGAGTGGTCAGGTACTGTTTTCTCTCAGTTGGTCGCTGCGCACACAATCGCAGTGTTGTACAGCTTGTTTCATCACCTTTGCGAAGTTGCCGCTCTCTCCGGCTCCCGGAGACGAAGAAGCTGCTTCTTCGCGCAAAGACGATTCTGCCGCTCACAGTGCTCTGCTGTGTGCGCCTTCTGCCGAAAGAGGTCCGGGAGCGGTGCTTAGCTCTGCAGAGCACCGTACCTTCGTCTTTAGCCTCTCTTCTCGTCTACATCTTAGCAAAAAGCTTTTCCACTCTGTCTGGCAAGGAGAAACTGTGCCAGCACAGAAAACATCTCCCATCGTGTTCTACAGGCTGCACGGAGGTCTGCCGAGTGTTTTGCAAGAAGAGAAAGAAAGTTGTCCAAAACAGCTTCCAATCGAATGTTCATGTGAATAGAAAAGGCAGGAGAGTGGTCAGGTACTGTTTTCTCTCAGTTGGCAAGCTGCGCACACAATCGTAGTGTTGTACAGCTTGTTTCATCACCTTTGCGAAGTTGCCGCTCTCTCCGGCTCCCGGAGACGAAGAAGCTGCTTCTTCGCGCAAAGACGATTCTGCCGCTCACAGTGCTCTGCTGTGTGCGCCTTCTGCCGAAAGAGGCCCGGGAGCGGTGCTTAGCTCTGCAGAGCACCGTACCTTCGTCTTTAGCCTCTCTTCTCGTCTACATCTTAGCAAAAAGCTTTTCCACTCTGTCTGGCAAGGAGAAACTGTGCCAGCACAAAAATTATCTCCCATCGTGTTCTAGAGGCTGCACGGAGGTCTGCCGAGTGTTTTGCAAGAAGAGAAAGAAAGTTGTCCAAAACAGCTTCCAATCGAATGTTCATGTGAATAGAAAAGGCAGGAGAGTGGTCAGGTACTGTTTTCTCTCAGTTGGCACGCTGCGCACACAATCGCAGTGTTGTACAGCTTGTTTCATCACCTTTGCCAAGTTGCCGCTCTCTCCGGCTCCCGGAGACGAAGAAGCTGCTTCTTCGCGCAAAGACGATTCTGCCGCTCACAGTGCTCTGCGGTGTGCGCCTTCTGCCGAAAGAGCCCCGGGAGCTGTGCTTAGCTCTGAGAAGCACCATACGTGCTTCTTTAGCCTCTCTTCTCGTCTACATCTTAGCAAAAAGCTTTTCCACTCTGTCTGGCAAGGAGAAACTGTGCCAGCACAGAAAACATCTCCCATCGTGTTCTAGAGGCTGCACGCAGGTCTGCCGAGTGTTTTGCAAGAAGAGAAAGAAAGTTGTCCAAAACAGCTTCCAATCGAATGTTCATGTGAATAGAAAAGGCAGGAGAGTGGTCAGGTACTGTTTTCTCTCAGTTGGCACGCTGCGCACACAATCGCAGTGTTGTACAGCTTGTTTCATCACCTTTGCCAAGTTGCCGCTCTCTCCGGCTCCCGGAGACGAAGAAGCTGCTTCTTCGCGCAAAGACGATTCTGCCGCTCACAGTGCTCTGCGGTGTGCGCCTTCTGCCGAAAGAGCCCCGGGAGCTGTGCTTAGCTCTGAGAAGCACCATACGTGCTTCTTTAGCCTCTCTTCTCGTCTACATCTTAGCAAAAAGCTTTTCCACTCTGTCTGGCAAGGAGAAACTGTGCCAGCACAGAAAACATCTCCCATCGTGTTCTAGAGGCTGCACGGAGGTCTGCCGAGTGTTTTGCAAGAAGAGAAAGAAAGTTGTCCAAAACAGCTTCCAATCGAATGTTCATGTGATTACAAAAGGCAGGAGAGTGGTCAGGTACTGTTTTCTCTCAGTTGGCACGCTGCGCACACAATCGCAGTGTTGTACAGCTTGTTTCATCACCTTTGCCAAGTTGCCGCTCTCTCCGGCTCCCGGAGACGAAGAAGCTGCTTCTTCGCGCAAAGACGATTCTGCCGCTCACAGTGCTCTGCGGTGTGCGCCTTCTGCCGAAAGACGCCCGGGAGCGGTGCTTAGCTCTGCAGAGCACCGTACCTTCGTCTTTAGCCTCTCTTCTCGTCTACATCTTAGCAAAAAGCTTTTCCACTCTGTCTGGCAAGGAGAAACTGTGCCAGCACAAAAAACATCTCCCATCGTGTTCTACAGGCTGCACGGAGGTCTGCCGAGTGTTTTGCAAGAAGAGAAAGAAAGTTGTCCAAAACAGCTTGCAATCGAATGTTCATGTGAATAGAAAAGGCAGGAGAGTGGTCAGGTACTGTTTTCTCTCAGTTGGCACGCTGCGCACACAATCGCAGTGTTGTACAGCTTGTTTCACCACCTTTGCCAAGTTGCCGCTCTCTCCGGCTCCCGGAGACGAAGAAGCTGCTTCTTCGCGCAAAGACGATTCTGCCGCTCACTGTGCTCTGCGGTGTGCGCCTTCTGCCGAAAGAGCCCCGGGAGCTGTGCTTAGCTCTGAGAAGCACCATACGTGCTTCTTTAGCCTCTCTTCTCGTCTACATCTTAGCAAAAAGCTTTTCCACTCTGTCTGGCAAGGAGAAACTGTGCCAGCACAGAAAACATCTCCCATCGTCTTCTACAGGCTGCACGGAGGTCTGCCGAGTGTTTTGCAAGAAGAGAAAGAAAGTTGTCCAAAACAGCTTGCAATCGAATGTTCATGTGAATAGAAAAGGCAGGAGAGTGGTCAGGTACTGTTTTCTCTCACTTGGCAAGCTGCGCACACAATCGCAGTCTTGTACAGCTTGTTTCATCACCTTTGCGAAGTTGCCGCTCTCTCCGGCTCCCGGCGACGAAGAAGCTGCTTCTTCGCGCAAAGACGATTCTGCCGCTCACAGTGCTCTGCGGTTTGCGCCTTCTGCCGAAAGACGCCCGGGAGCGGTGCTTAGCTCTGCAGAGCACCGTACCTTCGTCTTTAGCCTCACTTCTCGTCTACATCTTAGCAAAAAGCTTTTCCACTCTGTCTGGCAAGGAGAAACTGTGCCAGCACAGAAAACATCTCCCATCGTGTTCTAGAGGCTGCACGCAGGTCTGCCGAGTGTTTTGCAAGAAGAGAAAGAAAGTTGTCCAAAACAGCTTGCAATCGAATGTTCATGTGAATAGAAAAGGCAGGAGAGTGGTCAGGTACTGTTTTCTCTCAGTTGGCACGCTGCGCACACAATCGCAGTGTTGTACAGCTTGTTTCATCACCTTTGCCAAGTTGCCGCTCTCTCCGGCTCCCGGAGACGAAGAAGCTGCTTCTTCGCGCAAAGACGATTCTGCCGCTCACAGTGCTCTGCGGTGTGCGCCTTCTGCCGAAAGAGCCCCGGGAGCTGTGCTTAGCTCTGAGAAGCACCATACGTGCTTCTTTAGCCTCTCTTCTCGTCTACATCTTAGCAAAAAGCTTTTCCACTCTGTCTGGCAAGGAGAAACTGTGCCAGCACAGAAAACATCTCCCATCGTCTTCTAGAGGCTGCACGGAGGTCTGCCGAGTGTTTTGCAAGAAGAGAAAGAAAGTTGTCCAAAACAGCTTGCAATCGAATGTTCATGTGAATAGAAAAGGCAGGAGAGTGGTCAGGTACTGTTTTCTCTCAGTTGGCAAGCTGCGCACACAATCGCAGTGTTGTACAGCTTGTTTCATCACCTTTGCCAAGTTGCCGCTCTCTCCGGCTCCCGGAGACGAAGAAGCTGCTTCTTCGCGCAAAGACGATTCTGCCGCTCACAGTGCTCTGCGGTGTGCGCCTTCTGCCGAAAGAGGTCCGGGCGCGGTGCTTAGCTCTGCAGAGCACCGTACCTTGGTCTTTAGCCTCTCTTCTCGTCTACATCTTAGCAAAAAGCTTTTCCACTCTGTCTGGCAAGGAGAAACTGTGCCAGCACAGAAAACATCTCCCATCGTGTTCTAGAGGCTGCACGCAGGTCTGCCGAGTGTTTTGCAAGAAGAGAAAGAAAGTTGTCCAAAACAGCTTGCAATCGAATGTTCATGTGAATAGAAAAGGCAGGAGAGTGGTCAGGTACTGTTTTCTCTCAGTTGGCAAGCTGCGCACACAATCGCAGTGTTGTACAGCTTGTTTCATCACCTTTGCCAAGTTGCCGCTCTCTCCGGCTCCCGGAGACGAAGAAGCTGCTTCTTCGCGCAAAGACGATTCTGCCGCTCACAGTGCTCTGCGGTGTGCGCCTTCTGCCGAAAGAGCCCCGGGAGCGGTGCTTAGCTCTGCAGAGCACCGTACCTTCGTCTTTAGCCTCTCTTCTCGTCTACATCTTAGCAAAAAGCTTTTCCACTCTGTCTGGCAAGGAGAAACTGTGCCAGCACAGAAAACATCTCCCATCGTGTTCTAGAGGCTGCACGGAGGTCTGCCGAGTGTTTTGCAAGAAGAGAAAGAAAGTTGTCCAAAACAGCTTGCAAAAGAATGTTCATGTGAATAGAAAAGGCAGGAGAGTGGTCAGGTACTGTTTTCTCTCAGTTGGCAAGCTGCGCACACAATCGCAGTGTTGTACAGCTTGTTTCATCACCTTTGCGAAGTTGCCGCTCTCTCCGGCTCCCGGAGACGAAGAAGCTGCTTCTTCGCGCAAAGACGATTCTGCCGCTCACAGTGCTCTGCGGTGTGCGCCTTCTGCCGAAAGACGCCCGGGAGCGGTGCTTAGCTCTGCAGAGCACCGTACCTTCGTCTTTAGCCTCTCTTCTCGTCTACATCTTAGCAAAAAGCTTTTCCACTCTGTCTGGCAAGGAGAAACTGTGCCAGCACAGAAAACATCTCCCATCGTCTTCTAGAGGCTGCACGGAGGTCTGCCGAGTGTTTTGCAAGAAGAGAAAGAAAGTTGTCCAAAACAGCTTGCAATCGAATGTTCATGTGAATAGAAAAGGCAGGAGAGTGGTCAGGTACTGTTTTCTCTCAGTTGGCAAGCTGCGCACAAAATCGCAGTGTTGTACAGCTTGTTTCATCACCTTTGCCAAGTTGCCGCTCTCTCCGGCTCCCGGAGACGAAGAAGCTGCTTCTTCGCGCAAAGATGATTCTGCCGCTCACAGTGCTCTGCGGTGTGCGCCTTCTGCCGAAAGATCCCCGGGAGCTGTGCTTAGCTCTGAGAAGCACCGTACCTGCTTCTATAGCCTCTCTTCTCGTCTACATCTTAGCAAAAAGCTTTTCCACTCTGTCTGGCAAGGAGAAACTGTGCCAGCACAGAAAACATCTCCCATCGTGTTCTAGAGGCTGCACGCAGGTCTGCCGAGTGTTTTGCAAGAAGAGAAAGAAAGTTGTCCAAAACAGCTTCCAATCGAATGTTCATGTGAATAGAAAAGGCAGGAGAGTGGTCAGGTACTGTTTTCTCTCACTTGGCAAGCTGCGCACACAATCGCAGTGTTGTACAGCTTTTTTCATCACCTTTGCGAAGTTGCCGCTCTCTCCGGCTCCCGGAGACGAAGAAGCTGCTTCTTCGCGCAAAGACGATTCTGCCGCTCACAGTGCTCTGCTGTGTGCGCCTTCTGCCGAAAGAGGCCCGGGAGCGGTGCTTAGGTCTGCAGAGCACCGTACCTTCGTCTTTAGCCTCTCTTCTCGTCTACATCTTAGCAAAAAGCTTTTCCACTCTGTCTGGCAAGGAGAAACTCTGCCAACACAAAAAACATCTCCCATCGTGTTCTAGAGGCTGCACGGAGGTCTGCCGAGTGTTTTGCAAGAAGAGAAAGAAAGTTGTCCAAAACAGCTTCCAATCGAATGTTCATGTGAATAGAAAAGGCAGGAGAGTGGTCAGGTACTGTTTTCTCTCAGTTGGCACGCTGCGCACACAATCGCAGTGTTGTACAGCTTGTTTCATCACCTTTGCCAAGTTGCCGCTCTCTCCGGCTCCCGGAGACGAAGAAGCTGCTTCTTCGCGCAAAGACGATTCTGCCGCTCACAGTGCTCTGCGGTGTGCGCCTTCTGCCGAAAGAGCCCCGGGAGCTGTGCTTAGCTCTGAGAAGCACCATACGTGCTTCTTTAGCCTCTCTTCTCGTCTACATCTTAGCAAAAAGCTTTTCACTCTGTCTGGCAAGGAGAAACTGTGCCAGCACAGAAAACATCTCCCATCGTGTTCTAGAGGCTGCACGGAGGTCTGCCGAGTGTTTTGCAAGAAGTGAAAGAAAGTTGTCCAAAACAGCTTCCAATCGAATGTTCATGTGAATAGAAAAGGCAGGAGAGTGGTCAGGTTCTGTTTTCTGTCAATTGGAAAGCTGCGCACACAATCGCAGTGTTGTACAGCTTGTTTCATCACCTTTGCCAAGTTGCCGCTCTCTCCGGCTCCCGGAGACGAAGAAGCTGCTTCTTCGCGCAAAGACGATTCTGCCGCTCACAGTGCTCTGCGGTGTGCGCCTTCTGCCGAAAGAGGCCCGGGAGCGGTGCTTAGCTCTGCAGAGCACCGTACCTTCGTCTTTAGCCTCTCTTCTCGTCTACATCTTAGCAAAAAGCTTTTCCACTCTGTCTGGCAAGGAGAAACTGTGCCAGCACAGAAAACATCTCCCATCGTGTTCTAGAGGCTGCACGGAGGTCTGCCGAGTGTTTTGCAAGAAGAGAAAGAAAGTTATCCAAAACAGCTTCCAATCGAATGTTCATGTGAATAGAAAAGGCAGGAGAGTGGTCAGGTACTGTTTTCTCTCAGTTGGTCGCTGCGCACACAATCGCAGTGTTGTACAGCTTGTTTCATCACCTTTGCGAAGTTGCCGCTCTCTCCGGCTCCCGGAGACGAAGAAGCTGCTTCTTCGCGCAAAGACGATTCTGCCGCTCACAGTGCTCTGCGGTGTGCGCCTTCTGCCGAAAGAGGTCCGGGAGCGGTGCTTAGCTCTGCAGAGCACCGTACCTTCGTCTTTAGCCTCTCTTCTCGTCTACATCTTAGCAAAAAGCTTTTCCACTCTGTCTGGCAAGGAGAAACTGTGCCAGCACAAAAAACATCTCCCATCGTGTTCTAGAGGCTGCACGCAGGTCTGCCGAGTGTTTTGCAAGAAGAGAAAGAAACTTGTCCAAAACAGCTTCCAATCGAATGTTCATGTGAATAGAAAAGGCAGGAGAGTGGTCAGGTACTGTTTTCTCTCAGTTGGCAAGCTGCGCACACAATCGCAGTGTTGTACAGCTTGTTTCATCACCTTTGCCAAGTTGCCGCTCTCTCCGGCTCCCGGAGACGAAGAAGCTGCTTCTTCGCGCAAAGACGATTCTGCCGCTCACAGTGCTCTGCGGTGTGCGCCTTCTGCCGAAAGAGGCCCGGGAGCGGTGCTTAGCTCTGCAGAGCACCGTACCTTCGTCTTTAGCCTCTCTTCTCGTCTACATCTTAGCAAAAAGCTTTTCCACTCTGTCTGGCAAGGAGAAACTGTGCCAGCACAGAAAACATCTCCCATCGTCTTCTAGAGGCTGCACGGAGGTCTGCCGAGTGTTTTGCAAGAAGAGAAAGAAAGTTGTCCAAAACAGCTTGCAATCGAATGTTCATGTGAATAGAAAAGGCAGGAGAGTGGTCAGGTACTGTTTTCTCTCAGTTGGCAAGCTGCGCACACAATCGCAGTGTTGTACAGCTTGTTTCATCACCTTTGCGAAGTTGCCGCTCTCTCCGGCTCCCGGAGACGAAGAAGCTGCTTCTTCGCGCAAAGACGATTCTGCCGCTCACAGTGCTCTGCGGTGTGCGCCTTCTGCCGAAAGAGGCCCGGGAGCGGTGCTTAGCTCTGCAGAGCACCGTACCTTCGTCTTTAGCCTCTCTTCTCGTCTACATCTTAGCAAAAAGCTTTTCCACTCTGTCTGGCAAGGAGAAACTCTGCCAACACAAAAAACATCTCCCATCGTGTTCTAGAGGCTGCACGGAGGTCTGCCGAGTGTTTTGCAAGAAGAGAAAGAAAGTTGTCCAAAACAGCTTGCAATCGAATGTTCATGTGAATAGAAAAGGCAGGAGAGTGGTCAGGTACTGTTTTCTCTCAGTTGGCACGCTGCGCACACAATCGCAGTGTTGTACAGCTTGTTTCATCACCTTTGCCAAGTTGCCGCTCTCTCCGGCTCCCGGAGACGAAGAAGCTGCTTCTTCGCGCAAAGACGATTCTGCCGCTCACAGTGCTCTGCGGTGTGCGCCTTCTGCCGAAAGAGCCCCGGGAGCTGTGCTTAGCTCTGAGAAGCACCGTACCTGCTTCTATAGCCTCTCTTCTCGTCTACATCTTAGCAAAAAGCTTTTCCACTCTGTCTGGCAAGGAGAAACTGTGCCAGCACAGAAAACATCTCCCATCGTCTTCTAGAGGCTGCACGGAGGTCTGCCGAGTGTTTTGCAAGAAGAGAAAGAAAGTTGTCCAAAACAGCTTCCAATCGAATGTTCATGTGAATAGAAAAGGCAGGAGAGTGGTCAGGTACTGTTTTCTCTCAGTTGGCAAGCTGCGCACACAATCGCAGTGTTGTACAGCTTGTTTCATCACCTTTGCCAAGTTGCCGCTCTCTCCGGCTCCCGGAGACGAAGAAGCTGCTTCTTCGCGCAAAGACGATTCTGCCGCTCACTCTGCTCTGCGGTGTGCGCCTTCTGCCGAAAGAGGCCCGGGAGCGGTGCTTAGCTCTGCAGAGCACCGTACCTTCGTCTTTAGCCTCTCTTCTCGTCTACATCTTAGCAAAAAGCTTTTCCACTCTGTCTGGCAAGGAGAAACTCTGCCAACACAAAAAACATCTCCCATCGTGTTCTAGAGGCTGCACGGAGGTCTGCCGAGTGTTTTGCAAGAAGAGAAAGAAAGTTGTCCAAAACAGCTTGCAATCGAATGTTCATGTGAATAGAAAAGGCAGGAGAGTGGTCAGGTACTGTTTTCTCTCAGTTGGCACGCTGCGCACACAATCGCAGTGTTGTACAGCTTGTTTCATCACCTTTGCGAAGTTGCCGCTCTCTCCGGCTCCCGGAGACGAAGAAGCTGCTTCTTCGCGCAAAGACGATTCTGCCGCTCACAGTGCTCTGCGGTGTGCGCCTTCTGCCGAAAGAGCCCCGGGAGCTGTGCTTAGCTCTCAGAAGCACCATACGTGCTTCTTTAGCCTCTCTTCTCGTCTACATCTTAGCAAAAAGCTTTTCCACTCTGTCTGGCAAGGAGAAACTGTGCCAGCACAGAAAACATCTCCCATCGTCTTCTAGAGGCTGCACGGAGGTCTGCCGAGTGTTTTGCAAGAAGTGAAAGAAAGTTGTCCAAAACAGCTTCCAATCGAATGTTCATGTGAATAGAAAATGCAGGAGAGTGGTCAGGTACTGTTTTCTCTCAATTGGAAAGCTGCGCACACAATCGCAGTGTTGTACAGCTTGTTTCATCACCTTTGCGAAGTTGCCGCTCTCTCCGGCTCCCGGAGACGAAGAAGCTGCTTCTTCGCGCAAAGACGATTCTGCCGCTCACAGTGATCTGCGGTGTGCGCCTTCTGCCGAAAGAGGTCCGGGAGCTGTGCTTAGCTCTGAGAAGCACCGTACCTGCTTCTTTAGCCTCTCTTCTCGTCTACATCTTAGCAAAAAGCTTTTCCACTCTGTCTGGCATGGAGAAACTTTGCCAACACAGAAAACATCTCCTATCGTCTTCTAGAGGCTGCACGGAGGTCTGCCGAGTGTTTTGCAAGAAGAGAAAGAAAGTTGTCCAAAACAGCTTGCAATCGAATGTTCATGTGAATAGAAAAGGCAGGAGAGTGGTCAGGTACTGTTTTCTCTCACTTGGCAAGCTGCGCACACAATCGCAGTGTTGTACAGCTTGTTTCATCACCTTTGCGAAGTTGCCGCTCTCTCCGGCTCCCGGAGACGAAGAAGCTGCTTCTTCGCGCAAAGACGATTCTGCCGCTCACAGTGCTCTGCTGTGTGCGCCTTCTGCCGAAAGAGGCCGGGAGCGGTGCTTAGCTCTGCAGAGCACCGTACCTTCGTCTTTAGCCTCTCTTCTCGTCTACATCTTAGCAAAAAGCTTTTCCACTCTGTCTGGCAAGGAGAAACTGTGCCAGCACAGAAAACATCTCCCATCGTCTTCTAGAGGCTGCACGGAGGTCTGCCGAGTGTTTTGCAAGAAGAGAAAGAAAGTTGTCCAAAACAGCTTGCAATCGAATGTTCATGTGAATAGAAAAGGCAGGAGAGTGGTCAGGTACTGTTTTCTCTCAGTTGGCACGCTGCGCACACAATCGCAGTGTTGTACAGCTTGTTTCATCACCTTTGCGAAGTTGCCGCTCTCTCCGGCTCCCGGAGACGAAGAAGCTGCTTCTTCGCGCAAAGACGATTCTGCCGCTCACAGTGCTCTGCGGTGTGCGCCTTCTGCCGAAAGAGCCCCGGGAGCTGTGCTTAGCTCTGAGAAGCACCATACGTGCTTCTTTAGCCTCTCTTCTCGTCTACATCTTAGCAAAAAGCTTTTCCACTCTGTCTGGCAAGGAGAAACTGTGCCAGCACAGAAAACATCTCCCATCGTGTTCTAAAGGCTGCACGGAGGTCTGCCGAGTGTTTTGCAAGAAGAGAAAGAAAGTTGTCCAAAACAGCTTGCAATCGAATGTTCATGTGAATAGAAAAGGCAGGAGAGTGGTCAGGTACTGTTTTCTCTCAGTTGGCAAGCTGCGCACACAATCGCAGTGTTGTACAGCTTGTTTCATCACCTTTGCGAAGTTGCCGCTCTCTCCGGCTCCCGGAGACGAAGAAGCTGCTTCTTCGCGCAAAGACGATTCTGCCGCTCACAGTGCTCTGCGGTGTGCGCCTTCTGCCGAAAGACGCCCGGGAGCGGTGCTTAGCTCTGCAGAGCACCGTACCTTCGTCTTTAGCCTCTCTTCTCGTCTACATCTTAGCAAAAAGCTTTCCCACTCTGTCTGGCAAGGAGAAACTGTGCCAGCACAGAAAACATCTCCCATCGTGTTCTAGAGGCTGCACGGAGGTCTGCCGAGTGTTTTGCAAGACGAGAAAGAAAGTTGTCCAAAACAGCTTCCAATCGAATGTTCATGTGAATAGAAAAGGCAGGAGAGTGGTCAGGTACTGTTTTCTCTCAGTTGGCACGCTGCGCACACAATCGCAGTGTTGTACAGCTTGTTTCATCACCTTTGCGAAGTTGCCGCTCTCTCCGGCTCCCGGAGACGAAGAAGCTGCTTCTTCGCGCAAAGACGATTCTGCCGCTCACAGTGCTCTGCGGTGTGCGCCTTCTGCCGAAAGAGCCCCGGGAGCTGTGCTTAGCTTTGAGAAGCACCATACGTGCTTCTTTAGCCTCTCTTCTCGTCTACATCTTAGCAAAAAGCTTTTCCACTCTGTCTGGCAAGGAGAAACTGTGCCAGCACAGAAAACATCTCCCATCGTCTTCTAGAGGCTGCACGGAGGTCTGCCGAGTGTTTTGCAAGAAGAGAAAGAAAGTTGTCCAAAACAGCTTGCAATCGAATGTTCATGTGAATAGAAAAGGCAGGAGAGTGGTCAGGTACTGTTTTCTCTCAGTTGGCAAGCTGCGCACACAATCGCAGTGTTGTACAGCTTGTTTCATCACCTTTGCGAAGTTGCCGCTCTCTCCGGCTCCCGGAGACGAAGAAGCTGCTTCTTCGCGCAAAGACCATTCTGCCGCTCACAGTGCTCTGCTGTGTGCGCCTTCTGCCGAAAGAGGCCCGGGAGCGGTGCTTAGCTCTGCAGAGCACCGTACCTTCGTCTTTAGCCTCTCTTCTCGTCTACATCTTAGCAAAAAGCTTTTCCACTCTGTCTGGCAAGGAGAAACTGTGCCAGCACAGAAAACATCTCCCATCGTCTTCTAGAGGCTGCACGGAGGTCTGCCGAGTGTTTTGCAAGAAGAGAAAGAAAGTTGTCCAAAACAGCTTGCAATCGAATGTTCATGTGAATAGAAAAGGCAGGAGAGTGGTCAGGTACTGTTTTCTCTCAGTTGGCAAGCTGCGCACACAATCGCAGTGTTGTACAGCTTGTTTCATCACCTTTGCGAAGTTGCCGCTCTCTCCGGCTCCCGGAGACGAAGAAGCTGCTTCTTCGCGCAAAGACGATTCTGCCGCTCACAGTGCTCTGCGGTGTGCGCCTTCTGCCGAAAGAGGTCCGGGAGCGGTGCTTAGCTCTGCAGAGCACCGTACCTTCGTCTTTAGCCTCTCTTCTCGTCTACATCTTAGCAAAAAGCTTTTCCACTCTGTCTGGCAAGGAGAAACTGTGCCAGCACAAAAAACATCTCCCATCGTGTTCTAGAGGCTGCACGCAGGTCTGCCGAGTGTTTTGCAAGAAGAGAAAGAAAGTTGTCCAAAACAGCTTGCAATCGAATGTTCATGTGAATAGAAAAGGCAGGAGAGTGGTCAGGTACTGTTTTCTCTCAGTTGGCAAGCTGCGCACACAATCGCAGTGTTGTACAGCTTGTTTCATCACCTTTGCGAAGTTGCCGCTCTCTCCGGCTCCCGGAGACGAAGAAGCTGCTTCTTCGCGCAAAGACGATTCTGCCGCTCACAGTGCTCTGCGGTGTGCGCCTTCTGCCGAAAGACGCCCGGGAGCGGTGCTTAGCTCTGCAGAGCACCGTACCTTCGTCTTTAGCCTCTCTTCTCGTCTACATCTTAGCAAAAAGCTTTTCCACTCTGTCTGGCAAGGAGAAACTCTGCCAACACAAAAAACATCTCCCATCGTGTTCTAGAGGCTGCACGGAGGTCTGCCGAGTGTTTTGCAAAAAGAGAAAGAAAGTTGTCCAAAACAGCTTGCAATCGAATGTTCATGTGAATAGAAAAGGCAGGAGAGTGGTCAGGTACTGTTTTCTCTCAGTTGGCACGCTGCGCACACAATCGCAGTGTTGTACAGCTTGTTTCATCACCTTTGCCAAGTTGCCGCTCTCTCCGGCTCCCGGAGACGAAGAAGCTGCTTCTTCGCGCAAAGACGATTCTGCCGCTCACTCTGCTCTGCGGTGTGCGCCTTCTGCCGAAAGAGGCCCGGGAGCGGTGCTTAGCTCTGCAGAGCACCGTACCTTCGTCTTTAGCCTCTCTTCTCGTCTACATCTTAGCAAAAAGCTTTTCCACTCTGTCTGGCAAGGAGAAACTCTGCCAACACAAAAAACATCTCCCATCGTGTTCTAGAGGCTGCACGGAGGTCTGCCGAGTGTTTTGCAAAAAGAGAAAGAAAGTTGTCCAAAACAGCTTGCAATCGAATGTTCATGTGAATAGAAAAGGCAGGAGAGTGGTCAGGTACTGTTTTCTCTCAGTTGGCACGCTGCGCACACAATCGCAGTGTTGTACAGCTTGTTTCATCACCTTTGCGAAGTTGCCGCTCTCTCCGGCTCCCGGAGACGAAGAAGCTGCTTCTTCGCGCAAAGACGATTCTGCCGCTCACAGTGCTCTGCGGTGTGCGCCTTCTGCCGAAAGAGCCCCGGGAGCTGTGCTTAGCTCTCAGAAGCACCATACGTGCTTCTTTAGCCTCTCTTCTCGTCTACATCTTAGCAAAAAGCTTTTCCACTCTGTCTGGCAAGGAGAAACTGTGCCAGCACAGAAAACATCTCCCATCGTCTTCTAGAGGCTGCACGGAGGTCTGCCGAGTGTTTTGCAAGAAGTGAAAGAAAGTTGTCCAAAACAGCTTCCAATCGAATGTTCATGTGAATAGAAAATGCAGGAGAGTGGTCAGGTACTGTTTTCTCTCAATTGGAAAGCTGCGCACACAATCGCAGTGTTGTACAGCTTGTTTCATCACCTTTGCGAAGTTGCCGCTCTCTCCGGCTCCCGGAGACGAAGAAGCTGCTTCTTCGCGCAAAGACGATTCTGCCGCTCACAGTGATCTGCGGTGTGCGCCTTCTGCCGAAAGAGGTCCGGGAGCTGTGCTTAGCTCTGAGAAGCACCGTACCTGCTTCTTTAGCCTCTCTTCTCGTCTACATCTTAGCAAAAAGCTTTTCCACTCTGTCTGGCATGGAGAAACTTTGCCAACACAGAAAACATCTCCTATCGTCTTCTAGAGGCTGCACGGAGGTCTGCCGAGTGTTTTGCAAGAAGAGAAAGAAAGTTGTCCAAAACAGCTTGCAATCGAATGTTCATGTGAATAGAAAAGGCAGGAGAGTGGTCAGGTACTGTTTTCTCTCACTTGGCAAGCTGCGCACACAATCGCAGTGTTGTACAGCTTGTTTCATCACCTTTGCGAAGTTGCCGCTCTCTCCGGCTCCCGGAGACGAAGAAGCTGCTTCTTCGCGCAAAGACGATTCTGCCGCTCACAGTGCTCTGCTGTGTGCGCCTTCTGCCGAAAGAGGCCGGGAGCGGTGCTTAGCTCTGCAGAGCACCGTACCTTCGTCTTTAGCCTCTCTTCTCGTCTACATCTTAGCAAAAAGCTTTTCCACTCTGTCTGGCAAGGAGAAACTGTGCCAGCACAGAAAACATCTCCCATCGTCTTCTAGAGGCTGCACGGAGGTCTGCCGAGTGTTTTGCAAGAAGAGAAAGAAAGTTGTCCAAAACAGCTTGCAATCGAATGTTCATGTGAATAGAAAAGGCAGGAGAGTGGTCAGGTACTGTTTTCTCTCAGTTGGCACGCTGCGCACACAATCGCAGTGTTGTACAGCTTGTTTCATCACCTTTGCGAAGTTGCCGCTCTCTCCGGCTCCCGGAGACGAAGAAGCTGCTTCTTCGCGCAAAGACGATTCTGCCGCTCACAGTGCTCTGCGGTGTGCGCCTTCTGCCGAAAGAGCCCCGGGAGCTGTGCTTAGCTCTGAGAAGCACCATACGTGCTTCTTTAGCCTCTCTTCTCGTCTACATCTTAGCAAAAAGCTTTTCCACTCTGTCTGGCAAGGAGAAACTGTGCCAGCACAGAAAACATCTCCCATCGTGTTCTAAAGGCTGCACGGAGGTCTGCCGAGTGTTTTGCAAGAAGAGAAAGAAAGTTGTCCAAAACAGCTTGCAATCGAATGTTCATGTGAATAGAAAAGGCAGGAGAGTGGTCAGGTACTGTTTTCTCTCACTTGGCAAGCTGCGCACACAATCGCAGTGTTGTACAGCTTGTTTCATCACCTTTGCGAAGTTGCCGCTCTCTCCGGCTCCCGGAGACGAAGAAGCTGCTTCTTCGCGCAAAGACGATTCTGCCGCTCACAGTGCTCTGCGGTGTGCGCCTTCTGCCGAAAGACGCCCGGGAGCGGTGCTTAGCTCTGCAGAGCACCGTACCTTCGTCTTTAGCCTCTCTTCTCGTCTACATCTTAGCAAAAAGCTTTCCCACTCTGTCTGGCAAGGAGAAACTGTGCCAGCACAGAAAACATCTCCCATCGTGTTCTAGAGGCTGCACGGAGGTCTGCCGAGTGTTTTGCAAGACGAGAAAGAAAGTTGTCCAAAACAGCTTCCAATCGAATGTTCATGTGAATAGAAAAGGCAGGAGAGTGGTCAGGTACTGTTTTCTCTCAGTTGGCACGCTGCGCACACAATCGCAGTGTTGTACAGCTTGTTTCATCACCTTTGCGAAGTTGCCGCTCTCTCCGGCTCCCGGAGACGAAGAAGCTGCTTCTTCGCGCAAAGACGATTCTGCCGCTCACAGTGCTCTGCGGTGTGCGCCTTCTGCCGAAAGAGCCCCGGGAGCTGTGCTTAGCTTTGAGAAGCACCATACGTGCTTCTTTAGCCTCTCTTCTCGTCTACATCTTAGCAAAAAGCTTTTCCACTCTGTCTGGCAAGGAGAAACTGTGCCAGCACAGAAAACATCTCCCATCGTCTTCTAGAGGCTGCACGGAGGTCTGCCGAGTGTTTTGCAAGAAGAGAAAGAAAGTTGTCCAAAACAGCTTGCAATCGAATGTTCATGTGAATAGAAAAGGCAGGAGAGTGGTCAGGTACTGTTTTCTCTCAGTTGGCAAGCTGCGCACACAATCGCAGTGTTGTACAGCTTGTTTCATCACCTTTGCGAAGTTGCCGCTCTCTCCGGCTCCCGGAGACGAAGAAGCTGCTTCTTCGCGCAAAGACCATTCTGCCGCTCACAGTGCTCTGCTGTGTGCGCCTTCTGCCGAAAGAGGCCCGGGAGCGGTGCTTAGCTCTGCAGAGCACCGTACCTTCGTCTTTAGCCTCTCTTCTCGTCTACATCTTAGCAAAAAGCTTTTCCACTCTGTCTGGCAAGGAGAAACTGTGCCAGCACAGAAAACATCTCCCATCGTCTTCTAGAGGCTGCACGGAGGTCTGCCGAGTGTTTTGCAAGAAGAGAAAGAAAGTTGTCCAAAACAGCTTGCAATCGAATGTTCATGTGAATAGAAAAGGCAGGAGAGTGGTCAGGTACTGTTTTCTCTCAGTTGGCAAGCTGCGCACACAATCGCAGTGTTGTACAGCTTGTTTCATCACCTTTGCCAAGTTGCCGCTCTCTCCGGCTCCCGGAGACGAAGAAGCTGCTTCTTCGCGCAAAGACGATTCTGCCGCTCACAGTGCTCTGCGGTGTGCGCCTTCTGCCGAAAGAGGTCCGGGAGCGGTGCTTAGCTCTGCAGAGCACCGTACCTTCGTCTTTAGCCTCTCTTCTCGTCTACATCTTAGCAAAAAGCTTTTCCACTCTGTCTGGCAAGGAGAAACTGTGCCAGCACAAAAAACATCTCCCATCGTGTTCTAGAGGCTGCACGGAGGTCTGCCGAGTGTTTTGCAAGAAGAGAAAGAAAGTTGTCCAAAACAGCTTGCAATCGAATGTTCATGAGAATAGAAAAGGCAGGAGAGTGGTCAGGTACTGTTTTCTCTCAGTTGGCAAGCTGCGCACACAATCGCAGTGTTGTACAGCTTGTTTCATCACCTTTGCGAAGTTGCCGCTCTCTCCGGCTCCCGGAGACGAAGAAGCTGCTTCTTCGCGCAAAGACGATTCTGCCGCTCACAGTGCTCTGCGGTGTGCGCCTTCTGCCGAAAGACGCCCGGGAGCGGTGCTTAGCTCTGCAGAGCACCGTACCTTCGTCTTTAGCCTCTCTTCTCGTCTACATCTTAGCAAAAAGCTTTTCCACTCTGTCTGGCAAGGAGAAACTCTGCCAACACAAAAAACATCTCCCATCGTGTTCTAGAGGCTGCACGGAGGTCTGCCGAGTGTTTTGCAAAAAGAGAAAGAAAGTTGTCCAAAACAGCTTGCAATCGAATGTTCATGTGAATAGAAAAGGCAGGAGAGTGGTCAGGTACTGTTTTCTCTCAGTTGGCACGCTGCGCACACAATCGCAGTGTTGTACAGCTTGTTTCATCACTTTTGCCAAGTTGCCGCTCTCTCCGGCTCCCGGAGACGAAGAAGCTGCTTCTTCGCGCAAAGACGATTCTGCCGCTCACAGTGCTCTGCGGTGTGCGCCTTCTGCCGAAAGAGCCCCGGGAGCTGTGCTTAGCTCTGAGAAGCACCATACGTGCTTCTTTAGCCCCTCTTCTCGTCTACATCTTAGCAAAAAGCTTTTCCACTCTGTCTGGCAAGGAGAAACTGTGCCAGCACAGAAAACAACTCCCATCGTCTTCTAGAGGCTGCACGGAGGTCTGCCGAGTGTTTTGCAAGAAGTGAAAGAAAGTTGTCCAAAACAGCTTGCAATCGAATGTTCATGTGAATAGAAAATGCAGGAGAGTGGTCAGGTACTGTTTTCTCTCAATTGGAAAGCTGCGCACACAATCGCAGTGTTGTACAGCTTGTTTCATCACCTTTGCGAAGTTGCCGCTCTCTCCGGCTCCCGGAGACGAAGAAGCTGCTTCTTCGCGCAAAGACGATTCTGCCGCTCACAGTGATCTGCGGTGTGCGCCTTCTGCCGAAAGAGGTCCGGGAGCTGTGCTTAGCTCTGAGAAGCACCGTACCTGCTTCTTTAGCCTCTCTTCTCGTCTACATCTTAGCAAAAAGCTTTTCCACTCTGTCTGGCAAGGAGAAACTTTGCCAGCACAGAAAACATCTCCTATCGTCTTCTAGAGGCTGCACGGAGGTCTGCCGAGTGTTTTGCAAGAAGAGAAAGAAAGTTGTCCAAAACAGCTTGCAATCGAATGTTCATGTGAATAGAAAAGGCAGGAGAGTGGTCAGGTACTGTTTTCTCTCACTTGGCAAGCTGCGCACACAATCGCAGTGTTGTACAGCTTGTTTCATCACCTTTGCGAAGTTGCCGCTCTCTCCGGCTCCCGGAGACGAAGAAGCTGCTTCTTCGCGCAAAGACGATTCTGCCGCTCACAGTGCTCTGCTGTGTGCGCCTTCTGCCGAAAGAGGCCGGGAGCGGTGCTTAGCTCTGCAGAGCACCGTACCTTCGTCTTTAGCCTCTCTTCTCGTCTACATCTTAGCAAAAAGCTTTTCCACTCTGTCTGGCAAGGAGAAACTGTGCCAGCACAGAAAACATCTCCCATCGTCTTCTAGAGGCTGCACGGAGGTCTGCCGAGTGTTTTGCAAGAAGAGAAAGAAAGTTGTCCAAAACAGCTTGCAATCGAATGTTCATGTGAATAGAAAAGGCAGGAGAGTGGTCAGGTACTGTTTTCTCTCAGTTGGCAAGCTGCGCACACAATCGCAGTGTTGTACAGCTTGTTTCATCACCTTTGCGAAGTTGCCGCTCTCTCCGGCTCCCGGAGACGAAGAAGCTGCTTCTTCGCGCAAAGACGATTCTGCCGCTCACAGTGCTCTGCGGTGTGCGCCTTCTGCCGAAAGAGCCCCGGGAGCTGTGCTTAGCTCTGAGAAGCACCATACGTGCTTCTTTAGCCTCTCTTCTCGTCTACATCTTAGCAAAAAGCTTTTCCACTCTGTCTGGCAAGGAGAAACTGTGCCAGCACAGAAAACATCTCCCATCGTGTTCTAAAGGCTGCACGGAGGTCTGCCGAGTGTTTTGCAAGAAGAGAAAGAAAGTTGTCCAAAACAGCTTCCAATCGAATGTTCATGTGAATAGAAAAGGCAGGAGAGTGGTCAGGTACTGTTTTCTCTCACTTGGCAAGCTGCGCACACAATCGCAGTGTTGTACAGCTTGTTTCATCACCTTTGCGAAGTTGCCGCTCTCTCCGGCTCCCGGAGACGAAGAAGCTGCTTCTTCGCGCAAAGACGATTCTGCCGCTCACAGTGCTCTGCGGTGTGCGCCTTCTGCCGAAAGACGCCCGGGAGCGGTGCTTAGCTCTGCAGAGCACCGTACCTTCGTCTTTAGCCTCTCTTCTCGTCTACATCTTAGCAAAAAGCTTTCCCACTCTGTCTGGCAAGGAGAAACTGTGCCAGCACAGAAAACATCTCCCATCGTGTTCTAGAGGCTGCACGGAGGTCTGCCGAGTGTTTTGCAAGAAGAGAAAGAAAGTTGTCCAAAACAGCTTCCAATCGAATGTTCATGTGAATAGAAAAGGCAGGAGAGTGGTCAGGTACTGTTTTCTCTCAGTTGGCACGCTGCGCACACAATCGCAGTGTTGTACAGCTTGTTTCATCACCTTTGCGAAGTTGCCGCTCTCTCCGGCTCCCGGAGACGAAGAAGCTGCTTCTTCGCGCAAAGACGATTCTGCCGCTCACAGTGCTCTGCGGTGTGCGCCTTCTGCCGAAAGAGCCCCGGGAGCTGTGCTTAGCTTTGAGAAGCACCATACGTGCTTCTTTAGCCTCTCTTCTCGTCTACATCTTAGCAAAAAGCTTTTCCACTCTGTCTGGCAAGGAGAAACTGTGCCAGCACAGAAAACATCTCCCATCGTGTTCTAGAGGCTGCACGGAGGTCTGCCGAGTGTTTTGCAAGAAGAGAAAGAAAGTTGTCCAAAACAGCTTCCAATCGAATGTTCATGTGAATAGAAAAGGCAGGAGAGTGGTCAGGTACTGTTTTCTCTCAGTTGGCAAGCTGCGCACACAATCGCAGTGTTGTACAGCTTGTTTCATCACCTTTGCGAAGTTGCCGCTCTCTCCGGCTCCCGGAGACGAAGAAGCTGCTTCTTCGCGCAAAGACCATTCTGCCGCTCACAGTGCTCTGCTGTGTGCGCCTTCTGCCGAAAGAGGCCCGGGAGCGGTGCTTAGCTCTGCAGAGCACCGTACCTTCGTCTTTAGCCTCTCTTCTCGTCTACATCTTAGCAAAAAGCTTTTCCACTCTGTCTGGCAAGGAGAAACTGTGCCAGCACAGAAAACATCTCCCATCGTCTTCTAGAGGCTGCACGGAGGTCTGCCGAGTGTTTTGCAAGAAGAGAAAGAAAGTTGTCCAAAACAGCTTGCAATCGAATGTTCATGTGAATAGAAAAGGCAGGAGAGTGGTCAGGTACTGTTTTCTCTCAGTTGGCAAGCTGCGCACACAATCGCAGTGTTGTACAGCTTGTTTCATCACCTTTGCCAAGTTGCCGCTCTCTCCGGCTCCCGGAGACGAAGAAGCTGCTTCTTCGCGCAAAGACGATTCTGCCGCTCACAGTGCTCTGCGGTGTGCGCCTTCTGCCGAAAGAGGCCCGGGAGCGGTGCTTAGCTCTGCAGAGCACCGTACCTTCGTCTTTAGCCTCTCTTCTCGTCTACATCTTAGCAAAAAGCTTTTCCACTCTGTCTGGCAAGGAGAAACTGTGCCAGCACAGAAAACATCTCCCATCGTGTTCTAGAGGCTGCACGCAGGTCTGCCGAGTGTTTTGCAAGAAGAGAAAGAAAGTTGTCCAAAACAGCTTCCAATCGAATGTTCATGAGAATAGAAAAGGCAGGAGAGTGGTCAGGTACTGTTTTCTCTCAGTTGGCAAGCTGCGCACACAATCGCAGTGTTGTACAGCTTGTTTCATCACCTTTGCGAAGTTGCCGCTCTCTCCGGCTCCCGGAGACGAAGAAGCTGCTTCTTCGCCCAAAGACGATTCTGCCGCTCACAGTGCTCTGCGGTGTGCGCCTTCTGCCGAAAGACGCCCGGGTGCGGTGCTTAGCTCTGCAGAGCACCGTACCTTCGTCTTTAGCCTCTCTTCTCGTCTACATCTTAGCAAAAAGCTTTTCCACTCTGTCTGGCAAGGAGAAACTCTGCCAACACAAAAAACATCTCCCATCGTGTTCTAGAGGCTGCACGGAGGTCTGCCGAGTGTTTTGCAAGAAGAGAAAGAAAGTTGTCCAAAACAGCTTGCAATCGAATGTTCATGTGAATAGAAAAGGCAGGAGAGTGGTCAGGTACTGTTTTCTCTCAGTTGGCACGCTGCGCACACAATCGCAGTGTTGTACAGCTTGTTTCATCACTTTTGCCAAGTTGCCGCTCTCTCCGGCTCCCGGAGACGAAGAAGCTGCTTCTTCGCGCAAAGACGATTCTGCCGCTCACAGTGCTCTGCGGTGTGCGCCTTCTGCCGAAAGAGCCCCGGGAGCTGTGCTTAGCTCTGAGAAGCACCATACGTGCTTCTTTAGCCTCTCTTCTCGTCTACATCTTAGCAAAAAGCTTTTCCACTCTGTCTGGCAAGGAGAAACTGTGCCAGCACAGAAAACATCTCCCATCGTCTTCTAGAGGCTGCACGGAGGTCTGCCGAGTGTTTTGCAAGAAGAGAAAGAAAGTTGTCCAAAACAGCTTCCAATCGAATGTTCATGTGAATAGAAAAGGCAGGAGAGTGGTCAGGTACTGTTTTCTCTCAGTTGGCAAGCTGCGCACACAATCGCAGTGTTGTACAGATTGTTTCATCACCTTTGCCAAGTTGCCGCTCTCTCCGGCTCCCGGAGACGAAGAAGCTGCTTCTTCGCGACGATTCTGCCGCTCACAGTGCTCTGCGGTGTGCGCCTTCTGCCGAAAGACGCCCGGGAGCTGTGCTTAGCTCTGAGAAGCACCGTACCTGCTTCTTTAGCCTCTCTTCTCGTCTACATCTTAGCAAAAAGCTTTTCCACTCTGTCTGGCAAGGAGAAACTCTGCCAACACAAAAAACATCTCCCATCGTCTTCTAGAGGCTGCACGGAGCTCTGCCGAGTGTTTTGCAAGAAGAGAAAGAAAGTTGTCCAAAACAGCTTGCAATCGAATGTTCATGTGAATAGAAAAGGCAGGAGAGTGGTCAGGTACTGTTTTCTCTCAGTTGGCAAGCTGCGCACACAATCGCAGTGTTGTACAGCTTGTTTCATCACCTTTGCGAAGTTGCCGCTCTCTCCGGCTCCCGGAGACGAAGAAGCTGCTTCTTCGCGCAAAGACGATTCTGCCGCTCACAGTGCTCTGCGGTGTGCGCCTTCTGCCGAAAGACGCCCGGGAGCGGTGCTTAGCTCTGCAGAGCACCGTACCTTCGTCTTTAGCCTCTCTTCTCGTCTACATCTTAGCAAAAAGCTTTTCCACTCTGTCTGGCAAGGAGAAACTGTGCCAGCACAGAAAACATCTCCCATCGTGTTCTAGAGGCTGCACGGAGGTCTGCGGAGTGTTTTGCAAGAAGTGAAAGAAAGTTGTCCAAAACAGCTTCCAATCGAATGTTCATGTGAATAGAAAATGCAGGAGAGTGGTCAG
This sequence comes from Melozone crissalis, assembly GCF_028551555.1. Taxonomy (NCBI): domain Eukaryota; kingdom Metazoa; phylum Chordata; class Aves; order Passeriformes; family Passerellidae; genus Melozone; species Melozone crissalis. Next base: position 31,336 of record NW_026536056.1, on the reverse strand, counting down.
GTACTGTTTTCTCTCAGTTGGCAAGCTGCGCACACAATCGCAGTGTTGTACAGCTTGTTTCATCACCTTTGCGAAGTTGCCGCTCTCTCCGGCTCCCGGAGACGAAGAAGCTGCTTCTTCGCGCAAAGACGATTCTGCCGCTCACAGTGATCTGCGGTGTGCGCCTTCTGCCGAAAGACGCCCGGGAGCTGTGCTTAGCTCTGAAAAGTAGCGTACCTGCTTCTTTAGCCTCTCTTCTCGTCTACATCTTAGCAAAAAGCTTTTCCACTCTGTCTGGCATGGAGAAACTGTGCCAGCACAGAAAACATCTCCTATCGTCTTCTAGAGGCTGCACGGAGGTCTGCCGAGTGTTTTGCAAGAAGAGAAAGAAAGTTGTCCAAAACAGCTTGCAATCGAATGTTCATGTGAATAGAAAAGGCAGGAGAGTGGTCAGGTACTGTTTTCTCTCAGTTGGCAAGCTGCGCACACAATCGCAGTGTTGTACAGCTTGTTTCATCACCTTTGCGAAGTTGCCGCTCTCTCCGGCTCCCGGAGACGAAGAAGCTGCTTCTTCGCGCAAAGACGATTCTGCCGCTCACAGTGCTCTGCTGTGTGCGCCTTCTGCCGAAAGAGGCCCGGGAGCGGTGCTTAGCTCTGCAGAGCACCGTACCTTCGTCTTTAGCCTCTCTTCTCGTCAACATCTTAGCAAAAAGCTTTTCCACTCTGTCTGGCAAGGAGAAACTGTGCCAGCACAGAAAACATCTCCCATCGTGTTCTAGAGGCTGCACGGAGGTCTGCCGAGTGTTTTGCAAGAAGAGAAAGAAAGTTGTCCAAAACAGCTTGCAATCGAATGTTCATGTGAATAGAAAAGGCAGGAGAGTGGTCAGGTACTGTTTTCTCTCAGTTGGCACGCTGCGCACACAATCGCAGTGTTGTACAGCTTGTTTCATCACCTTTGCCAAGTTGCCGCTCTCTCCGGCTCCCGGAGACGAAGAAGCTGCTTCTTCGCGCAAAGACGATTCTGCCGCTCACAGTGCTCTGCGGTGTGCGCCTTCTGCCGAAAGAGGTCCGGGAGCGGTGCTTAGCTCTGCAGAGCACCGTACCTTCGTCTTTAGCCTCTCTTCTCGTCTACATCTTAGCAAAAAGCTTTTCCACTCTGTCTGGCAAGGAGAAACTGTGCCAGCACAAAAAACATCTCCCATCGTGTTCTAGAGGCTGCACGGAGGTCTGCCGAGTGTTTTGCAAGAAGAGAAAGAAAGTTGTCCAAAACAGCTTGCAATCGAATGTTCATGAGAATAGAAAAGGCAGGAGAGTGGTCAAGTACTGTTTTCTCTCAGTTGGCAAGCTGCGCACACAATCGCAGTGTTGTACAGCTTGTTTCATCACCTTTGCCAAGTTGCCGCTCTCTCCGGCTCCCGGAGACGAAGAAGCTGCTTCTTCGCGCAAAGACGATTCTGCCGCTCACAGTGCTCTGCGGTGTGCGCCTTCTGCCGAAAGACGCCCGGGAGCGGTGCTTAGCTCTGCAGAGCACCGTACCTTCGTCTTTAGCCTCTCTTCTCGTCTACATCTTAGCAAAAAGCTTTTCCACTCTGTCTGGCAAGGAGAAACTCTGCCAACACAAAAAACATCTCCCATCGTGTTCTAGAGGCTGCACGGAGGTCTGCCGAGTGTTTTGCAAGAAGAGAAAGAAAGTTGTCCAAAACAGCTTGCAATCGAATGTTCATGTGAATAGAAAAGGCAGGAGAGTGGTCAGGTACTGTTTTCTCTCAGTTGGCAAGCTGCGCATACAATCGCAGTGTTGTACAGCTTGTTTCATCACCTTTGCCAAGTTGCCGCTCTCTCCGGCTCCCGGAGACGAAGAAGCTGCTTCTTCGCGCAAAGACCATTCTGCCGCTCACAGTGCTCTGCGGTGTGCGCCTTCTGCCGAAAGACGCCCGGGAGCGGTGCTTAGCTCTGAGAAGCACCATACGTGCTTCTTTAGCCTCTCTTCTCGTCTACATCTTAGCAAAAAGCTTTTCCACTCTGTCTGGCAAGGAGAAACTGTGCCAGCACAGAAAACATCTCCCATCGTGTTCTAGAGGCTGCACGGAGGTCTGCCGAGTGTTTTGCAAGAAGAGAAAGAAAGTTGTCCAAAACAGCTTGCAATCGAATGTTCATGTGAATAGAAAAGGCAGGAGAGTGGTCAGGTACTGTTTTCTCTCAGTTGGAAAGCTGCGCACACAATCGCAGTGTTGTACAGCTTGTTTCATCACCTTTGCCAAGTTGCCGCTCTCTCCGGCTCCCGGAGACGAAGAAGCTGCTTCTTCGCGCAAAGACGATTCTGCCGCTCACAGTGCTCTGCGGTGTGCGCCTTCTGCCGAAAGAGGTCCGGGCGCGGTGCTTAGCTCTGCAGAGCACCGTACCTTGGTCTTTAGCCTCTCTTCTCGTCTACATCTTAGCAAAAAGCTTTTCCACTCTGTCTGGCAAGGAGAAACTGTGCCAGCACAGAAAACATCTCCCATCGTGTTCTAGAGGCTGCACGGAGGTCTGCCGAGTGTTTTGCAAGAAGTGAAAGAAAGTTGTCCAAAACAGCTTGCAATCGAATGTTCATGTGAATAGAAAATGCAGGAGAGTGGTCAGGTACTGTTTTCTCTCAGTTGGCAAGCTGCGCACACAATCGCAGTGTTGTACAGCTTGTTTCATCACCTTTGCGAAGTTGCCGCTCTCTCCGGCTCCCGGAGACGAAGAAGCTGCTTCTTCGCGACGATTCTGCCGCTCACAGTGCTCTGCGGTGTGCGCCTTCTGCCGAAAGACGCCCGGGAGCTGTGCTTAGCTCTGAGAAGCACCGTACCTGCTTCTTTAGCCTCTCTTCTCGTCTACATCTTAGCAAAAAGCTTTTCCACTCTGTCTGGCATGGAGAAACTGTGCCAGCACAGAAAACATCTCCCATCGTCTTCTAGAGGCTGCACGGAGGTCTGCCGAGTGTTTTGCAAGAAGAGAAAGAAAGTTGTCCAAAACAGCTTCCAATCGAATGTTCATGTGAATAGAAAAGGCAGGAGAGTGGTCAGGTACTGTTTGCTCTCAGTTGGCAAGCTGCGCACACAATCGCAGTGTTGTACAGCTTGTTTCATCACCTTTGCGAAGTTGCCGCTCTCTCCGGCTCCCGGAGACGAAGAAGCTGCTTCTTCGCGCAAAGACCATTCTGCCGCTCACAGTGCTCTGCTGTGTGCGCCTTCTGCCGAAAGAGGCCCGGGAGCGGTGCTTAGCTCTGCAGAGCACCGTACCTTCGTCTTTAGCCTCTCTTCTCGTCTACATCTTAGCAAAAAGCTTTTCCACTCTGTCTGGCAAGGAGAAACTCTGCCAGCACAAAAAACATCTCCCATCGTGTTCTAGAGGCTGCACGGAGGTCTGCCGAGTGTTTTGCAAGAAGAGAAAGAAAGTTGTCCAAAACAGCTTGCAATCGAATGTTCATGTGAATAGAAAAGGCAGGAGAGTGGTCAGGTACTGTTTTCTCTCAGTTGGCACGCTGCGCACACAATCGCAGTGTTGTACAGCTTGTTTCATCACCTTTGCGAAGTTGCCGCTCTCTCCGGCTCCCGGAGACGAAGAAGCTGCTTCTTCGCGCAAAGACGATTCTGCCGCTCACAGTGCTCTGCGGTGTGCGCCTTCTGCCGAAAGAGCCCCGGGAGCTGTGCTTAGTTCTGAGAAGCACCATACGTGCTTCTTTAGACTCTCTTCTCGTCTACTTCTTAGCAAAAAGCTTTTCCACTCTGTCTGGCAAGGAGAAACTGTGCCAGCACAGAAAACATCTCCCATCGTCTTCTAGAGGCTGCACGGAGGTCTGCCGAGTGTTTTGCAAGAAGAGAAAGAAAGTTGTCCAAAACAGCTTCCAATCGAATGTTCATGTGATTACAAAAGGCAGGACAGTGGTCAGGTACTGTTTTCTCTCACTTGGCAAGCTGCGCACACAATCGCAGTCTTGTACAGCTTGTTTCATCACCTTTGCCAAGTTGCCGCTCTCTCCGGCTCCCGGAGACGAAGAAGCTGCTTCTTCGCGCAAAGACGATTCTGCCGCTCACAGTGCTCTGCGGTGTGCGCCTTCTGCCGAAAGAGGCCCGGGAGCGGTGCTTAGCTCTGCAGAGCACCGTACCTTCGTCTTTAGCCTCTCTTCTCGTCTACATCTTAGCAAAAAGCTTTTCCACTCTGTCTGGCAAGGAGAAACTGTGCCAGCACAGAAAACATCTCCCATCGTCTTCTAGAGGCTGCACGGAGGTCTGCCGAGTGTTTTGCAAGAAGAGAAAGAAAGTTGTCCAAAACAGCTTGCAATCGAATGTTCATGTGAATAGAAAAGGCAGGAGAGTGGTCAGGTACTGTTTTCTCTCACTTGGCAAGCTGCGCACACAATCGCAGAGTTGTACAGCTTGTTTCATCACCTTTGCCAAGTTGCCGCTCTCTCCGGCTCCCGGAGACGAAGAAGCTGCTTCTTCGCGCAAAGACGATTCTGCCGCTCACAGTGCTCTGCGGTGTGCGCCTTCTGCCGAAAGAGGTCCGGGAGCGGTGCTTACCTCTGCAGAACACCCTTCCTTCGTCTTTAGCCTCTCTTCTCGTCTACATCTTAGCAAAAAGCTTTTCCACTCTGTCTGGCAAGGAGAAACTGTGCCAGCACAGAAAACATCTCCCATCGTCTTCTAGAGGCTGCACGGAGGTCTGCCGAGTGTTTTGCAAGAAGAGAAAGAAAGTTGTCCAAAACAGCTTGCAATCGAATGTTCATGTGAATAGAAAAGGCAGGAGAGTGGTCAGGTACTGTTTTCTCTCAGTTGGCAAGCTGCGCACACAATCGCAGTGTTGTACAGCTTGTTTCATCACCTTTGCCAAGTTGCCGCTCTCTCCGGCTCCCGGAGACGAAGAAGCTGCTTCTTCGCGCAAAGACGATTCTGCCGCTCACAGTGCTCTGCGGTGTGCGCCTTCTGCCGAAAGACGCCCGGGAGCGGTGCTTAGCTCTGCAGAGCACCGTACCTTCGTCTTTAGCCTCTCTTCTCGTCTACATCTTAGCAAAAAGCTTTCCCACTCTGTCTGGCAAGGAGAAACTGTGCCAGCACAGAAAACATCTCCCATCGTCTTCTAGAGGCTGCACGGAGGTCTGCCGAGTGTTTTGCAAGAAGAGAAAGAAAGTTGTCCAAAACAGCTTGCAATCGAATGTTCATGTGAATAGAAAAGGCAGGAGAGTGGTCAGGTACTGTTTTCTCTCAGTTGGCAAGCTGCGCACACAATCGCAGTGTTGTACAGCTTGTTTCATCACCTTTGCGAAGTTGCCGCTCTCTCCGGCTCCCGGAGACGAAGAAGCTGCTTCTTCGCGCAAAGACGATTCTGCCGCTCACAGTGCTCTGCGGTGTGCGCCTTCTGCCGAAAGACGCCCGGGAGCGGTGCTTAGCTCTGCAGAGCACCGTACCTTGGTCTTTAGCCTCTCTTCTCGTCTACATCTTAGCAAAAAGCTTTTCCACTCTGTCTGGCAAGGAGAAACTCTGCCAACACAAAAAACATCTCCCATCGTGTTCTAGAGGCTGCACGGAGGTCTGCCGAATGTTTTGCAAGAAGAGAAAGAAAGTTGTCCAAAACAGCTTGCAATCGAATGTTCATGTGAATAGAAAAGGCAGGAGAGTGGTCAGGTACTGTTTTCTCTCAGTTGGCACGCTGCGCACACAATCGCAGTGTTGTACAGCTTGTTTCATCACCTTTGCCAAGTTGCCGCTCTCTCCGGCTCCCGGAGACGAAGAAGCTGCTTCTTCGCGCAAAGATGATTCTGCCGCTCACAGTGCTCTGCGGTGTGCGCCTTCTGCCGAAAGAGGTCCGGGAGCGGTGCTTAGCTCTGAGAAGCACCATACGTGCTTCTTTAGCCTCTCTTCTCGTCTACATCTTAGCAAAAAGCCTTTCCACTCTGTCTGGCAAGGAGAAACTGTGCCAGCACAAAAAACATCTCCCATCGTCTTCTAGAGGCTGCACGGAGGTCTGCCGAGTGTTTTGCAAGGAGAGAAAGAAAGTTGTCCAAAACAGCTTCCAATCGAATGTTCATGTGAATAGAAAAGGCAGGAGAGTGGTCAGGTACTGTTTTCTCTCAGTTGGCAAGCTGCGCACACAATCGCAGTGTTGTACAGCTTGTTTCATCACCTTTGCCAAGTTGCCGCTCTCTCCGGCTCCCGGAGACGAAGAAGCTGCTTCTTCGCGCAAAGACGATTCTGCCGCTCACAGTGCTCTGCGGTGTGCGCCTTCTGCCGAAAGACGCCCGGGAGCGGTGCTTAGCTCTGCAGAGCACCGTACCTTCGTCTTTAGCCTCTCTTCTCGTCTACATCTTAGCAAAAAGCTTTTCCACTCTGTCTGGCAAGGAGAAACTGTGCCAGCACAAAAAACATCTCCCATCGTGTTCTAGAGGCTGCACGGAGGTCTGCCGAGTGTTTTGCAAGAAGTGAAAGAAAGTTGTCCAAAACAGCTTGCAATCGAATGTTCATGTGAATAGAAAATGCAGGAGAGTGGTCAGGTACTGTTTTCTCTCAATTGGAAAGCTGCGCACACAATCGCAGTGTTGTACAGCTTGTTTCATCACCTTTGCGAAGTTGCCGCTCTCTCCGGCTCCCGGAGACGAAGAAGCTGCTTCTTCGCGCAAAGACGATTCTGCCGCTCACAGTGCTCTGCGGTGTGCGCCTTCTGCCGAAAGACGCCCGGGAGCTGTGCTTAGCTCTGAGAAGCACCGTACCTGCTTCTTTAGCCTCTCTTCTCGTCTACATCTTAGCAAAAAGCTTTTCCACTCTGTCTGGCAAGGAGAAACTGTGCCAGCACAGAAAACATCTCCCATCGTGTTCTAGAGGCTGCACGGAGGTCTGCCGAGTGTTTTGCAAGAAGAGAAAGAAAGTTGTCCAAAACAGCTTCCAATCGAATGTTCATGTGAATAGAAAAGGCAGGAGAGTGGTCAGGTACTGTTTTCTCTCAGTTGGCAAGCTGCGCACACAATCGCAGTGTTGTACAGCTTGTTTCATCACCTTTGCGAAGTTGCCGCTCTCTCCGGCTCCCGGAGACGAAGAAGCTGCTTCTTCGCGCAAAGACGATTCTGCCGCTCACAGTGCTCTGCTGTGTGCGCCTTCTGCCGAAAGAGCCCCGGGAGCGGTGCTTAGCTCTGCAGAGCACCGTACCTTCGTCTTTAGCCTCTCTTCTCGTCTACATCTTAGCAAAAAGCTTTTCCACTCTGTCTGGCAAGGAGAAACTGTGCCAGCACAAAAAACATCTCCCATCGTCTTCTAGAGGCTGCACGGAGGTCTGCCGAGTGTTTTGCAAGAAGAGAAAGAAAGTTGTCCAAAACAGCTTGCAATCGAATGTTCATGTGAATAGAAAAGGCAGGAGAGTGGTCAGGTACTGTTTTCTCTCAGTTGGCACGCTGCGCACACAATCGCAGTGTTGTACAGCTTGTTTCATCACCTTTGCCAAGTTGCCGCTCTCTCCGGCTCCCGGAGACGAAGAAGCTGCTTCTTCGCGCAAAGACGATTCTGCCGCTCACAGTGCTCTGCGGTGTGCGCCTTCTGCCGAAAGAGCCCCGGGAGCGGTGCTTAGCTCTGCAGAGCACCGTACCTTCGTCTTTAGCCTCTCTTCTCGTCTACATCTTAGCAAAAAGCTTTTCCACTCTGTCTGGCAAGGAGAAACTGTGCCAGCACAGAAAACATCTCCCATCGTGTTCTAGAGGCTGCACGCAGGTCTGCCGAGTGTTTTGCAAGAAGAGAAAGAAAGTTGTCCAAAACAGCTTCCAATAGAATGTTCATGTGAATAGAAAAGGCAGGAGAGTGGTCAGGTACTGTTTTCTCTCAGTTGGCAAGCTGCGCACACAATCGCAGTGTTGTACAGCTTGTTTCATCACCTTTGCGAAGTTGCCGCTCTCTCCGGCTCCCGGAGACGAAGAAGCTGCTTCTTCGCGCAAAGACGATTCTGCCGCTCACAGTGCTCTGCGGTGTGCGCCTTCTGCCGAAAGAGGCCCGGGAGCGGTGCTTAGCTCTGCAGAGCACCGCACCTTCGTCTTTAGCCTCTCTTCTCGTCTACATCTTAGCAAAAAGCTTTTCCACTCTGTCTGGCAAGGAGAAACTGTGCCAGCACAGAAAACATCTCCCATCGTGTTCTAGAGGCTGCACGGAGGTCTGCCGAGTGTTTTGCAAGAAGAGAAAGAAAGTTGTCCAAAACAGCTTGCAATCGAATGTTCATGTGAATAGAAAAGGCAGGAGAGTGGTCAGGTACTGTTTTCTCTCACTTGGCAAGCTGCGCACACAATCGCAGTGTTGTACAGCTTGTTTCATCACCTTTGCCAAGTTGCCGCTCTCTCCGGCTCCCGGAGACGAAGAAGCTGCTTCTTCGCGCAAAGATGATTCTGCCGCTCACAGTGCTCTGCGGTGTGCGCCTTCTGCCGAAAGACGCCCGGGAGCTGTGCTTAGCTCTGAGAAGCACCGTACCTGCTTCTATAGCCTCTCTTCTCGTCTACATCTTAGCAAAAAGCTTTTCCACTCTGTCTGGCAAGGAGAAACTGTGCCAGCACAGAAAACATCTCCCATCGTGTTCTAGAGGCTGCACGGAGGTCTGCCGAGTGTTTTGCAAGAAGAGAAAGAAAGTTGTCCAAAACAGCTTGCAATCGAATGTTCATGTGAATAGAAAAGGCAGGAGAGTGGTCAGGTACTGTTTTCTCTCAGTTGCCAAGCTGCGCACACAATCGCAGTGTTGTACAGCTTGTTTCATCACCTTTGCGAAGTTGCCGCTCTCTCCGGCTCCCGGAGACGAAGAAGCTGCTTCTTCGCGCAAAGACGATTCTGCCGCTCACAGTGCTCTGCTGTGTGCGCCTTCTGCCGAAAGAGGCCCGGGAGCGGTGCTTAGCTCTGCAGAGCACCGTACCTTCGTCTTTAGCCTCTCTTCTCGTCTACATCTTAGCAAAAAGCTTTTCCACTCTGTCTGGCAAGGAGAAACTCTGCCAACACAAAAAACATCTCCCATCGTGTTCTAGAGGCTGCACGGAGGTCTGCCGAGTGTTTTGCAAGAAGAGAAAGAAAGTTGTCCAAAACAGCTTGCAATCGAATGTTCATGTGAATAGAAAAGGCAGGAGAGTGGTCAGGTACTGTTTTCTCTCAGTTGGCACGCTGCGCACACAATCGCAGTGTTGTACAGCTTGTTTCATCACCTTTGCGAAGTTGCCGCTCTCTCCGGCTCCCGGAGACGAAGAAGCTGCTTCTTCGCGCAAAGACGATTCTGCCGCTCACAGTGCTCTGCGGTGTGCGCCTTCTGCCGAAAGAGGTCCGGGAGCTGTGCTTAGCTCTGAGAAGCACCATACGTGCTTCTTTAGCCTCTCTTCTCGTCTACATCTTAGCAAAAAGCTTTTCACTCTGTCTGGCAAGGAGAAACTGTGCCAGCACAGAAAACATCTCCCATCGTCTTCTAGAGGCTGCACGGAGGTCTGCCGAGTGTTTTGCAAGAAGAGAAAGAAAGTTGTCCAAAACAGCTTCCAATCGAATGTTCATGTGAATAGAAAAGGCAGGAGAGTGGTCAGGTACTGTTTTCTTGGCAAGCTGCGCACACAATCGCAGTGTTGTACAGCTTGTTTCATCACCTTTGCGAAGTTGCCGCTCTCTCCGGCTCCCGGAGACGAAGAAGCTGCTTCTTCGCGCAAAGACGATTCTGCCGCTCACAGTGCTCTGCGGTGTGCGCCTTCTGCCGAAAGACGCCCGGGAGCGGTGCTTAGCTCTGCAGAGCACCGTACCTTCGTCTTTAGCCTCTCTTCTCGTCTACATCTTAGCAAAAAGCTTTTCCACTCTGTCTGGCAAGGAGAAACTGTGCCAGCACAGAAAATATCTCCCATCGTGTTCTAGAGGCTGCACGGAGGTCTGCCGAGTGTTTTGCAAGAAGAGAAAGAAAGTTGTCCAAAACAGCTTGCAATCGAATGTTCATGTGAATAGAAAAGCCAGGAGAGTGGTCAGGTACTGTTTTCTCTCAGTTGGTCGCTGCGCACACAATCGCAGTGTTGTACAGCTTGTTTCATCACCTTTGCGAAGTTGCCGCTCTCTCCGGCTCCCGGAGACGAAGAAGCTGCTTCTTCGCGCAAAGACGATTCTGCCGCTCACAGTGCTCTGCGGTGTGCGCCTTCTGCCGAAAGACGCCCGGGAGCGGTGCTTAGCTCTGCAGAGCACCGTACCTTCGTCTTTAGCCTCTCTTCTCGTCTACATCTTAGCAAAAAGCTTTTCCACTCTGTCTGGCAAGGAGAAACTGTGCCAGCACAAAAAACATCTCCCATCGTGTTCTAGAGGCTGCACGCAGGTCTGCCGAGTGTTTTGCAAGAAGAGAAAGAAAGTTGTCCAAAACAGCTTGCAATCGAATGTTCATGTGAATAGAAAAGGCAGGAGAGTGGTCAGGTACTGTTTTCTCTCAGTTGGCAAGCTGCGCACACAATCGCAGTGTTGTACAGCTTGTTTCATCACCTTTGCCAAGTTGCCGCTCTCTCCGGCTCCCGGAGACGAAGAAGCTGCTTCTTCGCGCAAAGACGATTCTGCCGCTCACAGTGCTCTGCGGTGTGCGCCTTCTGCCGAAAGAGGCCCGGGAGCGGTGCTTAGCTCTGCAGAGCACCGTACCTTCGTCTTTAGCCTCTCTTCTCGTCTACATCTTAGCAAAAAGCTTTTCCACTCTGTCTGGCAAGGAGAAACTGTGCCAGCACAGAAAACATCTCCCATGGTCTTCTAGAGGCTGCACGGAGGTCTGCCGAGTGTTTTGCAAGAAGAGAAAGAAAGTTGTCCAAAACAGCTTGCAATCGAATGTTCATGTGAATAGAAAAGGCAGGAGAGTGGTCAGGTACTGTTTTCTCTCAGTTGGCAAGCTGCGCACACAATCGCAGTGTTGTACAGCTTGTTTCATCACCTTTGCCAAGTTGCCGCTCTCTCCGGCTCCCGGAGACGAAGAAGCTGCTTCTTCGCGCAAAGACGATTCTGCCGCTCACAGTGCTCTGCGGTGTGCGCCTTCTGCCGAAAGAGCCCCGGGAGCTGTGCTTAGCTCTGAGAAGCACCATACGTGCTTCTTTAGCCTCTCTTCTCGTCTACATCTTAGCAAAAAGCTTTTCCACTCTGTCTGGCAAGGAGAAACTGTGCCAGCACAGAAGACATCTCCCATCGTGTTCTAGAGGCTGCACGGAGGTCTGCCGAGTGTTTTGCAAGAAGAGAAAGAAAGTTGTCCAAAACAGCTTCCAATCGAATGTTCATGTGAATAGAAAAGGCAGGAGAGTGGTCAGGTACTGTTTTCTCTCAGTTGGCAAGCTGCGCACACAATCGCAGTGTTGTACAGCTTGTTTCATCACCTTTGCGAAGTTGCCGCTCTCTCCGGCTCCCGGAGACGAAGAAGCTGCTTCTTCGCGCAAAGACGATTCTGCCGCTCACAGTGCTCTGCGGTGTGCGCCTTCTGCCGAAAGAGGCCCGGGAGCGGTGCTTAGCTCTGCAGAGCACCGTACCTTCGTCTTTAGCCTCTCTTCTCGTCTACATCTTAGCAAAAAGCTTTTCCACTCTGTCTGGCAAGGAGAAACTGTGCCAGCACAGAAAACATCTCCCATGGTCTTCTAGAGGCTGCACGGAGGTCTGCCGAGTGTTTTGCAAGAAGAGAAAGAAAGTTGTCCAAAACAGCTTGCAATCGAATGTTCATGTGAATAGAAAAGGCAGGAGAGTGGTCAGGTACTGTTTTCTCTCAGTTGGCAAGCTGCGCACACAATCGCAGTGTTGTACAGCTTGTTTCATCACCTTTGCCAAGTTGCCGCTCTCTCCGGCTCCCGGAGACGAAGAAGCTGCTTCTTCGCGCAAAGACGATTCTGCCGCTCACAGTGCTCTGCGGTGTGCGCCTTCTGCCGAAAGACGCCCGGGAGCGGTGCTTAGCTCTGCAGAGCACCGTACCTTCGTCTTTAGCCTCTCTTCTCGTCTACATCTTAGCAAAAAGCTTTTCCACTCTGTCTGGCAAGGAGAAACTCTGCCAACACAAAAAACATCTCCCATCGTGTTCTAGAGGCTGCACGGAGGTCTGCCGAGTGTTTTGCAAGAAGAGAAAGAAAGTTGTCCAAAACAGCTTGCAATCGAATGTTCATGTGAATAGAAAAGGCAGGAGAGTGGTCAGGTACTGTTTTCTCTCAGTTGGCACGCTGCGCACACAATCGCAGTGTTGTACAGCTTGTTTCATCACCTTTGCGAAGTTGCCGCTCTCTCCGGCTCCCGGAGACGAAGAAGCTGCTTCTTCGCGCAAAGACGATTCTGCCGCTCACAGTGCTCTGCGGTGTGCGCCTTCTGCCGAAAGAGGCCCGGGAGCGGTGCTTAGCTCTGCAGAGCACCGTACCTTCGTCTTTAGCCTCTCTTCTCGTCTACATCTTAGCAAAAAGCTTTTCCACTCTGTCTGGCAAGGAGAAACTGTGCCAGCACAGAAAACATCTCCCATCGTCTTCTAGAGGCTGCACGGAGGTCTGCCGAGTGTTTTGCAAGAAGAGAAAGAAAGTTGTCCAAAACAGCTTGCAATCGAATGTTCATGTGAATAGAAAAGGCAGGAGAGTGGTCAGGTACTGTTTTCTCTCAGTTGGCAAGCTGCGCACACAATCGCAGTGTTGTACAGCTTGTTTCATCACCTTTGCGAAGTTGCCGCTCTCTCCGGCTCCCGGAGACGAAGAAGCTGCTTCTTCGCGCAAAGACGATTCTGCCACTCACAGTGCTCTGCGGTGTGCGCCTTCTGCCGAAAGAGGTCCGGGAGCGGTGCTTAGCTCTGCAGAGCACCGTACCTTCGTCTTTAGCCTCTCTTCTCGTCTACATCTTAGCAAAATCTTTTCCACTCTGTCTGGCAAGGAGAAACTGTGCCAGCACAAAAAACATCTCCCATCGTGATCTAGAGGCTGCACGGAGGTCTGCCGAGTGTTTTGCAAGAAGTGAAAGAAAGTTGTCCAAAACAGCTTGCAATCGAATGTTCATGTGAATAGAAAATGCAGGAGAGTGGTCAGGTACTGTTTTCTCTCAATTGGAAAGCTGCGCACACAATCGCAGTGTTGTACAGCTTGTTTCATCACCTTTGCGAAGTTGCCGCTCTCTCCGGCTCCCGGAGACGAAGAAGCTGCTTCTTCGCGCAAAGACGATTCTGCCGCTCACAGTGCTCTGCGGTGTGCGCCTTCTGCCGAAAGACGCCCGGGAGCTGTGCTTAGCTCTGAGAAGCACCGTACCTGCTTCTTTAGCCTCTCTTCTCGTCTACATCTTAGCAAAAAGCTTTTCCACTCTGTCTGGCAAGGAGAAACTGTGCCAGCACAGAAAACATCTCCCATCGTCTTCTAGAGGCTGCACGGAGCTCTGCCGAGTGTTTTGCAAGAAGAGAAAGAAAGTTGTCCAAAACAGCTTCCAATCGAATGTTCATGTGAATAGAAAAGGCAGGAGAGTGGTCAGGTACTGTTTTCTCTCAGGTGGCACGCTGCGCACACAATCGCAGTGTTGTACAGCTTGTTTCATCACCTTTGCCAAGTTGCCGCTCTCTCCGGCTCCCGGAGACGAAGAAGCTGCTTCTTCGCGCAAAGACGATTCTGCCGCTCACAGTGCTCTGCGGTGTGCGCCTTCTGCCGAAAGAGCCCCGGGAGCTGTGCTTAGCTCTGAGAAGCACCATACGTGCTTCTTTAGCCTCTCTTCTCGTCTACATCTTAGCAAAAAGCTTTTCCACTCTGTCTGGCAAGGAGAAACTGTGCCAGCACAGAAAACATCTCCCATCGTCTTCTAGAGGCTGCACGGAGGTCTGCCGAGTGTTTTGCAAGAAGAGAAAGAAAGTTGTCCAAAACAGCTTGCAATCGAATGTTCATGTGAATAGAAAAGGCAGGAGAGTGGTCAGGTACTGTTTTCTCTCAGTTGGCAAGCTGCGCACACAATCGCAGTGTTGTACAGCTTGTTTCATCACCTTTGCGAAGTTGCCGCTCTCTCCGGCTCCCGGAGACGAAGAAGCTGCTTCTTCGCGCAAAGACGATTCTGCCGCTCACAGTGCTCTGCGGTGTGCGCCTTCTGCCGAAAGAGGTCCGGGAGCGGTGCTTAGCTCTGCAGAGCACCGTACCTTCGTCTTTAGCCTCTCTTCTCGTCTACATCTTAGCAAAAAGCTTTTCCACTCTGTCTGGCAAGGAGAAACTGTGCCAGCACAAAAAACATCTCCCATCGTGTTCTAGAGGCTGCACGGAGGTCTGCCGAGTGTTTTGCAAGAAGTGAAAGAAAGTTGTCCAAAACAGCTTGCAATCGAATGTTCATGTGAATAGAAAATGCAGGAGAGTGGTCAGGTACTGTTTTCTCTCAATTGGAAAGCTGCGCACACAATCGCAGTGTTGTACAGCTTGTTTCATCACCTTTGCGAAGTTGCCGCTCTCTCCGGCTCCCGGAGACGAAGAAGCTGCTTCTTCGCGCAAAGACGATTCTGCCGCTCACAGTGCTCTGCGGTGTGCGCCTTCTGCCGAAAGACGCCCGGGAGCTGTGCTTAGCTCTGAGAAGCACCATACGTGCTTCTTTAGCCTCTCTTCTCGTCTACATCTTAGCAAAAAGCTTTTCCACTCTGTCTGGCAAGGAGAAACTGTGCCAGCACAAAAAACATCTCCCATCGTCTTCTAGAGGCTGCACGGAGGTCTGCCGAGTGTTTTGCAAGAAGAGAAAGAAAGTTGTCCAAAACAGCTTCCAATCGAATGTTCATGTGAATAGAAAATGCAGGAGAGTGGTCAGGTACTGTTTTCTCTCAATTGGAAAGCTGCGCACACAATCGCAGTGTTGTACAGCTTGTTTCATCACCTTTGCGAAGTTGCCGCTCTCTCCGGCTCCCGGAGACGAAGAAGCTGCTTCTTCGCGCAAAGACGATTCTGCCGCTCACAGTGCTCTGCGGTGTGCGCCTTCTGCCGAAAGACGCCCGGGAGCTGTGCTTAGCTCTGAGAAGCACCGTACCTGCTTCTTTAGCCTCTCTTCTCGTCTACATCTTAGCAAAAAGCTTTTCCACTCTGTCTGGCAAGGATAAACTGTGCCAGCACAGAAAACATCTCCCATCGTGTTCTAGAGGCTGCACGGAGGTCTGCCGAGTGTTTTGCAAGAAGAGAAAGAAAGTTGTCCAAAACAGCTTCCAATCGAATGTTCATGTGAATAGAAAAGGCAGGAGAGTGGTCAGGTACTGTTTTCTCTCAGTTGGCAAGCTGCGCACACAATCGCAGTGTTGTACAGCTTGTTTCATCACCTTTGCCAAGTTGCCGCTCTCTCCGGCTCCCGGAGACGAAGAAGCTGCTTCTTCGCGCAAAGACGATTCTGCCGCTCACAGTGCTCTGCGGTGTGCGCCTTCTGCCGAAAGACGCCCGGGAGCGGTGCTTAGCTCTGCAGAGCACCGTACCTTCGTCTTTAGCCTCTCTTCTCGTCTACATCTTAGCAAAAAGCTTTTCCACTCTGTCTGGCAAGGAGAAACTGTGCCAGCACAGAAAACATCTCCCATCGTCTTCTAGAGGCTGCACGCAGGTCTGCCGAGTGTTTTGCAAGAAGAGAAAGAAAGTTGTCCAAAACAGCTTGCAATCGAATGTTCATGTGAATAGAAAAGGCAGGAGAGTGGTCAGGTACTGTTTTCTCTCAGTTGGCAAGCTGCGCACACAATCGCAGTGTTGTACAGCTTGTTTCATCACCTTTGCGAAGTTGCCGCTCTCTCCGGCTCCCGGAGACGAAGAAGCTGCTTCTTCGCGCAAAGACGATTCTGCCGCTCACAGTGCTCTGCGGTGTGCGCCTTCTGCCGAAAGAGGCCCGGGAGCGGTGCTTAGCTCTGCAGAGCACCGTACCTTCGTCTTTAGCCTCTCTTCTCGTCTACATCTTAGCAAAAAGCTTTTCCACTCTGTCTGGCAAGGAGAAACTGTGCCAGCACAGAAAACATCTCCCATCGTCTTCTAGAGGCTGCACGGAGGTCTGCCGAGTGTTTTGCAAGAAGAGAAAGAAAGTTGTCCAAAACAGCTTGCAATCGAATGTTCATGTGAATAGAAAAGGCAGGAGAGTGGTCAGGTACTGTTTTCTCTCAGTTGGCAAGCTGCGCACACAATCGCAGTGTTGTACAGCTTGTTTCATCACCTTTGCGAAGTTGCCGCTCTCTCCGGCTCCCGGAGACGAAGAAGCTGCTTCTTCGCGCAAAGACGATTCTGCCGCTCACAGTGCTCTGCGGTGTGCGCCTTCTGCCGAAAGACGCCCGGGAGCGGTGCTTAGCTCTGCAGAGCACCGTACCTTCGTCTTTAGCCTCTCTTCTCGTCTACATCTTAGCAAAAAGCTTTTCCACTCTGTCTGGCAAGGAGAAACTCTGCCAACACAAAAAACATCTCCCATCGTGTTCTAGAGGCTGCACGGAGGTCTGCCGAATGTTTTGCAAGAAGAGAAAGAAAGTTGTCCAAAACAGCTTGCAATCGAATGTTCATGTGAATAGAAAAGGCAGGAGAGTGGTCAGGTACTGTTTTCTCTCAGTTGGCACGCTGCGCACACAATCGCAGTGTTGTACAGCTTGTTTCATCACCTTTGCGAAGTTGCCGCTCTCTCCGGCTCCCGGAGACGAAGAAGCTGCTTCTTCGCGCAAAGACGATTCTGCCGCTCACAGTGCTCTGCGGTGTGCGCCTTCTGCCGAAAGAGCCCCGGGAGCTGTGCTTAGCTCTGAGAAGCACCATACGTGCTTCTTTAGCCTCTCTTCTCGTCTACATCTTAGCAAAAAGCTTTTCCACTCTGTCTGGCAAGGAGAAACTGTGCCAGCACAGAAAACATCTCCCATCGTGTTCTAGAGGCTGCACGGAGGTCTGCCGAGTGTTTTGCAAGAAGAGAAAGAAAGTTGTCCAAAACAGCTTGCAATCGAATGTTCATGTGAATAGAAAAGGCAGGAGAGTGGTCAGGTACTGTTTTCTCTCAGTTGGCAAGCTGCGCACACAATCGCAGTGTTGTACAGCTTGTTTCATCACCTTTGCCAAGTTGCCGCTCTCTCCGGCTCCCGGAGACGAAGAAGCTGCTTCTTCGCGCAAAGACGATTCTGCCGCTCACAGTGCTCTGCGGTGTGCGCCTTCTGCCGAAAGACGCCCGGGAGCGGTGCTTAGCTCTGCAGAGCACCGTACCTTCGTCTTTAGCCTCTCTTCTCGTCTACATCTTAGCAAAAAGCTTTTCCACTCTGTCTGGCAAGGAGAAACTGTGCCAGCACAAAAAACATCTCCCATCGTGTTCTAGAGGCTGCACGGAGGTCTGCCGAGTGTTTTGCAAGAAGTGAAAGAAAGTTGTCCAAAACAGCTTGCAATCGAATGTTCATGTGAATAGAAAATGCAGGAGAGTGGTCAGGTACTGTTTTCTCTCAATTGGAAAGCTGCGCACACAATCGCAGTGTTGTACAGCTTGTTTCATCACCTTTGCGAAGTTGCCGCTCTCTCCGGCTCCCGGAGACGAAGAAGCTGCTTCTTCGCGCAAAGACGATTCTGCCGCTCACAGTGCTCTGCGGTGTGCGCCTTCTGCAGAAAGACGCCCGGGAGCTGTGCTTAGCTCTGAGAAGCACCGTACCTGCGTCTTTAGCCTCTCTTCTCGTCTACATCTTAGCAAAAAGCTTTTCCACTCTGTCTGGCAAGGAGAAACTGTGCCAGCACAGAAAACATCTCCCATCGTCTTCTAGAGGCTGCACGGAGGTCTGCCGAGTGTTTTGCAAGAAGAGAAAGAAAGTTGTCCAAAACAGCTTCCAATCGAATGTTCATGTGAATAGAAAAGGCAGGAGAGTGGTCAGGTACTGTTTTCTCTCAGTTGGCAAGCTGCGCACACAATCGCAGTGTTGTACAGCTTGTTTCATCACCTTTGCGAAGTTGCCGCTCTCTCCGGCTCCCGGAGACGAAGAAGCTGCTTCTTCGCGCAAAGACGATTCTGCCGCTCACAGTGCTCTGCTGTGTGCGCCTTCTGCCGAAAGAGGCCCGGGAGCGGTGCTTAGCTCTGCAGAGCACCGTACCTTGGTCTTTAGCCTCTCTTCTCGTCTACATCTTAGCAAAAAGCTTTTCCACTCTGTCTGGCAAGGAGAAACTGTGCCAGCACAAAAAACATCTCCCATCGTCTTCTAGAGGCTGCACGGAGGTCTGCCGAGTGTTTTGCAAGAAGAGAAAGAAAGTTGTCCAAAACAGCTTGCAATCGAATGTTCATGTGAATAGAAAAGGCAGGAGAGTGGTCAGGTACTGTTTTCTCTCAGTTGGCACGCTGCGCACACAATCGCAGTGTTGTACAGCTTGTTTCATCACCTTTGCGAAGTTGCCGCTCTCTCCGGCTCCCGGAGACGAAGAAGCTGCTTCTTCGCGCAAAGACGATTCTGCCGCTCACAGTGCTCTGCGGTGTGCGCCTTCTGCCGAAAGAGCCCCGGGAGCTGTGCTTAGCTCTGAGAAGCACCATACGTGCTTCTTTAGCCTCTCTTCTCGTCTACATCTTAGCAAAAAGCTTTTCCACTCTGTCTGGCAAGGAGAAACTGTGCCAGCAAAGAAAACATCTCCCATCGTGTTCTAGAGGCTGCACGGAGGTCTGCCGAGTGTTTTGCAAGAAGAGAAAGAAAGTTGTCCAAAACAGCTTGCAATCGAATGTTCATGTGAATAGAAAAGCCAGGAGAGTGGTCAGGTACTGTTTTCTCTCAGTTGGCAAGCTGCGCACACAATCGCAGTGTTGTACAGCTTGTTTCATCACCTTTGCCAAGTTGCCGCTCTCTCCGGCTCCCGGAGACGAAGAAGCTGCTTCTTCGCGCAAAGACGATTCTGCCGCTCACAGTGCTCTGCGGTGTGCGCCTTCTGCCGAAAGACGCCCGGGAGCGGTGCTTAGCTCTGCAGAGCACCGTACCTTCGTCTTTAGCCTCTCTTCTCGTCTACATCTTAGCAAAAAGCTTTTCCACTCTGTCTGGCAAGGAGAAACTGTGCCAGCAAAGAAAACATCTCCCATCGTCTTCTAGAGGCTGCACGGAGGTCTGCCGAGTGTTTTGCAAGAAGAGAAAGAAAGTTGTCCAAAACAGCTTGCAATCGAATGTTCATGTGAATAGAAAAGGCAGGAGAGTGGTCAGGTACTGTTTTCTCTCAGTTGGCAAGCTGCGCACACAATCGCAGTGTTGTACAGCTTGTTTCATCACCTTTGCCAAGTTGCCGCTCTCTCCGGCTCCCGGAGACGAAGAAGCTGCTTCTTCGCGCAAAGACGATTCTGCCGCTCACAGTGCTCTGCGGTGTGCGCCTTCTGCCGAAAGACGCCCGGGAGCGGTGCTTAGCTCTGCAGAGCACCGTACCTTCGTCTTTAGCCTCTCTTCTCGTCTACATCTTAGCAAAAAGCTTTTCCACTCTGTCTGGCAAGGAGAAACTGTGCCAGCACAGAAAACATCTCCCATCGTCTTCTAGAGGCTGCACGGAGGTCTGCCGAGTGTTTTGCAAGAAGAGAAAGAAAGTTGTCCAAAACAGCTTGCAATCGAATGTTCATGTGAATAGAAAAGGCAGGAGAGTGGTCAGGTACTGTTTTCTCTCAGTTGGCACGCTGCGCACACAATCGCAGTGTTGTACAGCTTGTTTCATCACCTTTGCCAAGTTGCCGCTCTCTCCGGCTCCCGGAGACGAAGAAGCTGCTTCTTCGCGCAAAGACGATTCTGCCGCTCACAGTGCTCTGCGGTGTGCGCCTTCTGCCGAAAGAGGTCCGGGAGCGGTGCTTAGCTCTGAGAAGCACCATACGTGCTTCTTTAGCTTCTCTTCTCGTCTACATCTTAGCAAAAAGCTTTTCCACTCTGTCTGGCAAGGAGAAACTGTGCCAGCACAGAAAACATCTCCCATCGTCTTCTAGAGGCTGCACGGAGGTCTGCCGAGTGTTTTGCAAGAAGAGAAAGAAAGTTGTCCAAAACAGCTTGCAATCGAATGTTCATGTGAATAGAAAAGGCAGGAGAGTGGTCAGGTACTGTTTTCTCTCAGTTGGCAAGCTGCGCACACAATCGCAGTGTTGTACAGCTTGTTTCATCTCCTTTGCCAAGTTGCCGCTCTCTCCGGCTCCCGGAGACGAAGAAGCTGCTTCTTCGCGCAAAGACGATTCTGCCGCTCACAGTGCTCTGCGGTGTGCGCCTTCTGCCGAAAGACGCCCGGGAGCGGTGCTTAGCTCTGCAGAGCACCGTACCTTCGTCTTTAGCCTCTCTTCTCGTCTACATCTTAGCAAAAAGCTTTTCCACTCTGTCTGGCAAGGAGAAACTGTGCCAGCACAAAAAACATCTCCCATCGTGTTCTAGAGGCTGCACGCAGGTCTGCCGTGTGTTTTGCAAGAAGAGAAAGAAAGTTGTCCAAAACAGCTTGCAATCGAATGTTCATGTGAATAGAAAAGGCAGGAGAGTGGTCAGGTACTGTTTTCTCTCAGTTGGCACGCTGCGCACACAATCGCAGTGTTGTACAGCTTGTTTCATCACCTTTGCGAAGTTGCCGCTCTCTCCGGCTCCCGGAGACGAAGAAGCTGCTTCTTCGCGCAAAGACGATTCTGCCGCTCACAGTGCTCTGCGGTCTGCGCCTTCTGCCGAAAGACGCCCGGGAGCGGTGCTTAGCTCTGAGAAGCACCATACGTGCTTCTTTAGCTTCTCTTCTCGTCTACATCTTAGCAAAAAGCTTTTCCACTCTGTCTGGCAAGGAGAAACTGTGCCAGCACAGAAAACATCTCCCATCGTGTTCTAGAGGCTGCACGGAGGTCTGCCGAGTGTTTTGCAAGAAGAGAAAGAAAGTTGTCCAAAACAGCTTGCAATCGAATGTTCATGTGAATAGAAAAGGCAGGAGAGTGGTCAGGTACTGTTTTCTCTCACTTGGCAAGCTGCGCACACAATCGCAGTGTTGTACAGCTTGTTTCATCACCTTTGCCAAGTTGCCGCTCTCTCCGGCTCCCGGAGACGAAGAAGCTGCTTCTTCGCGCAAAGACGATTCTGCCGCTCACAGTGCTCTGCGGTGTGCGCCTTCTGCCGAAAGAGGCCCGGGAGCGGTGCTTAGCTCTGCAGAGCACCGTACCTTCGTCTTTAGCCTCTCTTCTCGTCTACATCTTAGCAAAAAGCTTTTCCACTCTGTCTGGCAAGGAGAAACTGTGCCAGCACAAAAAACATCTCCCATCGTCTTCTAGAGGCTGCACGGAGGTCTGCCGAGTGTTTTGCAAGAAGAGAAAGAAAGTTGTCCAAAACAGCTTGCAATCGAATGTTCATGTGAATAGAAAAGGCAGGAGAGTGGTCAGGTACTGTTTTCTCTCACTTGGCAAGCTGCGCACACAATCGCAGTGTTGTACAGCTTGTTTCATCTCCTTTGCCAAGTTGCCGCTCTCTCCGGCTCCCGGAGACGAAGAAGCTGCTTCTTCGCGCAAAGACGATTCTGCCGCTCACAGTGCTCTGCGGTGTGCGCCTTCTGCCGAAAGACGCCCGGGAGCGGTGCTTAGCTCTGCAGAGCACCGTACCTTCGTCTTTAGCCTCTCTTCTCGTCTACATCTTAGCAAAAAGCTTTTCCACTCTGTCTGGCAAGGAGAAACTGTGCCAGCACAAAAAACATCTCCCATCGTGTTCTAGAGGCTGCACGCAGGTCTGCCGAGTGTTTTGCAAGAAGAGAAAGAAAGTTGTCCAAAACAGCTTGCAATCGAATGTTCATGTGAATAGAAAAGGCAGGAGAGTGGTCAGGTACTGTTTTCTCTCAGTTGGCACGCTGCGCACACAATCGCAGTGTTGTACAGCTTGTTTCATCACCTTTGCGAAGTTGCCGCTCTCTCCGGCTCCCGGAGACGAAGAAGCTGCTTCTTCGCGCAAAGACGATTCTGCCGCTCACAGTGCTCTGCGGTGTGCGCCTTCTGCCGAAAGACGCCCGGGAGCGGTGCTTAGCTCTGAGAAGCACCATACGTGCTTCTTTAGCTTCTCTTCTCGTCTACATCTTAGCAAAAAGCTTTTCCACTCTGTCTGGCAAGGAGAAACTGTGCCAGCACAGAAAACATCTCCCATCGTGTTCTAGAGGCTGCACGGAGGTCTGCCGAGTGTTTTGCAAGAAGAGAAAGAAAGTTGTCCAAAACAGCTTGCAATCGAATGTTCATGTGAATAGAAAAGGCAGGAGAGTGGTCAGGTACTGTTTTCTCTCACTTGGCAAGCTGCGCACACAATCGCAGTGTTGTACAGCTTGTTTCATCACCTTTGCCAAGTTGCCGCTCTCTCCGGCTCCCGGAGACGAAGAAGCTGCTTCTTCGCGCAAAGACGATTCTGCCGCTCACAGTGCTCTGCGGTGTGCGCCTTCTGCCGAAAGACGCCCGGGAGCGGTGCTTAGCTCTGAGAAGCACCATACGTGCTTCTTTAGCTTCTCTTCTCGTCTACATCTTAGCAAAAAGCTTTTCCACTCTGTCTGGCAAGGAGAAACTGTGCCAGCACAGAAAACATCTCCCATCGTGTTCTAGAGGCTGCACGGAGGTCTGCCGAGTGTTTTGCAAGAAGAGAAAGAAAGTTGTCCAAAACAGCTTGCAATCGAATGTTCATGTGAATAGAAAAGGCAGGAGAGTGGTCAGGTACTGTTTTCTCTCACTTGGCAAGCTGCGCACACAATCGCAGTGTTGTACAGCTTGTTTCATCACCTTTGCGAAGTTGCCGCTCTCTCCGGCTCCCGGAGACGAAGAAGCTGCTTCTTCGCGCAAAGACGATTCTGCCGCTCACAGTGCTCTGCGGTGTGCGCCTTCTGCCGAAAGACGCCCGGGAGCGGTGCTTAGCTCTGCAGAGCACCGTACCTTCGTCTTTAGCCTCTCTTCTCGTCTACATCTTAGCAAAAAGCTTTTCCACTCTGTCTGGCAAGGAGAAACTGTGCCAGCACAAAAAACATCTCCCATCGTGTTCTAGAGGCTGCACGGAGGTCTGCCGAGTGTTTTGCAAGAAGAGAAAGAAAGTTGTCCAAAATTGCTTGCAATCGAATGTTCATGTGAATAGAAAAGGCAGGAGAGTGGTCAGGTACTGTTTTCTCTCACTTGGCAAGCTGCGCACACAATCGCAGTGTTGTACAGCTTGTTTCATCTCCTTTGCCAAGTTGCCGCTCTCTCCGGCTCCCGGAGACGAAGAAGCTGCTTCTTCGCGCAAAGACGATTCTGCCGCTCACAGTGCTCTGCGGTGTGCGCCTTCTGCCGAAAGACGCCCGGGAGCGGTGCTTAGCTCTGCAGAGCACCGTACCTTCGTCTTTAGCCTCTCTTCTCGTCTACATCTTAGCAAAAAGCTTTTCCACTCTGTCTGGCAAGGAGAAACTGTGCCAGCACAAAAAACATCTCCCATCGTGTTCTAGAGGCTGCACGCAGGTCTGCCGAGTGTTTTGCAAGAAGAGAAAGAAAGTTGTCCAAAACAGCTTGCAATCGAATGTTCATGTGAATAGAAAAGGCAGGAGAGTGGTCAGGTACTGTTTTCTCTCAGTTGGCACGCTGCGCACACAATCGCAGTGTTGTACAGCTTGTTTCATCACCTTTGCGAAGTTGCCGCTCTCTCCGGCTCCCGGAGACGAAGAAGCTGCTTCTTCGCGCAAAGACGATTCTGCCGCTCACAGTGCTCTGCGGTGTGCGCCTTCTGCCGAAAGACGCCCGGGAGCGGTGCTTAGCTCTGAGAAGCACCATACGTGCTTCTTTAGCTTCTCTTCTCGTCTACATCTTAGCAAAAAGCTTTTCCACTCTGTCTGGCAAGGAGAAACTGTGCCAGCACAGAAAACATCTCCCATCGTGTTCTAGAGGCTGCACGGAGGTCTGCCGAGTGTTTTGCAAGAAGAGAAAGAAAGTTGTCCAAAACAGCTTGCAATCGAATGTTCATGTGAATAGAAAAGGCAGGAGAGTGGTCAGGTACTGTTTTCTCTCAGTTGGCACGCTGCGCACACAATCGCAGTGTTGTACAGCTTGTTTCATCACCTTTGCCAAGTTGCCGCTCTCTCCGGCTCCCGGAGACGAAGAAGCTGCTTCTTCGCGCAAAGACGATTCTGCCGCTCACAGTGCTCTGCGGTGTGCGCCTTCTGCCGAAAGACGCCCGGGAGCTGTGCTTAGCTCTGAGAAGCACCATACATGCTTCTTTAGCCTCTCTTCTCGTCTACATCTTAGCAAAAAGCTTTTCCACTCTGTCTGGCAAGGAGAAACTGTGCCAGCACAAAAAACATCTCCCATCGTGTTCTAGAGGCTGCACGCAGGTCTGCCGAGTGTTTTGCAAGAAGAGAAAGAAAGTTGTCCAAAACAGCTTGCAATCGAATGTTCATGTGAATAGAAAAGGCAGGAGAGTGGTCAGGTACTGTTTTCTCTCACTTGGCAAGCTGCGCACACAATCGCAGTGTTGTACAGCTTGTTTCATCACCTTTGCCAAGTTGCCGCTCTCTCCGGCTCCCGGAGACGAAGAAGCTGCTTCTTCGCGCAAAGACGATTCTGCCGCTCACAGTGCTCTGCGGTGTGCGCCTTCTGCCGAAAGAGCCCCGGGAGCTGTGCTTAGCTCTGAGAAGCACCATACGTGCTTCTTTAGCCTCTCTTCTCGTCTACATCTTAGCAAAAAGCTTTTCCACTCTGTCTGGCAAGGAGAAACTGTGCCAGCACAGAAAACATCTCCCATCGTGTTCTAGAGGCTGCACGGAGGTCTGCCGAGTGTTTTGCAAGAAGAGAAAGAAAGTTGTCCAAAACAGCTTGCAATCGAATGTTCATGTGAATAGAAAAGGCAGGAGAGTGGTCAGGTACTGTTTTCTCTCAGTTGGCAAGCTGCGCACACAATCGCAGTGTTGTACAGCTTGTTTCATCACCTTTGCCAAGTTGCCGCTCTCTCCGGCTCCCGGAGACGAAGAAGCTGCTTCTTCGCGCAAAGACGATTCTGCCGCTCACAGTGCTCTGCGGTGTGCGCCTTCTGCCGAAAGACGCCCGGGAGCGGTGCTTAGCTCTGCAGAGCACCGTACCTTCGTCTTTAGCCTCTCTTCTCGTCTACATCTTAGCAAAAAGCTTTTCCACTCTGTCTGGCAAGGAGAAACTGTGCCAGCACAAAAAACATCTCCCATCGTGTTCTAGAGGCTGCACGCAGGTCTGCCGAGTGTTTTGCAAGAAGTGAAAGAATGTTGTCCAAAACAGCTTGCAATCGAATGTTCATGTGAATAGAAAATGCAGGAGAGTGGTCAGGTACTGTTTTCTCTCAATTGGAAAGCTGCGCACACAATCGCAGTGTTGTACAGCTTGTTTCATCACCTTTGCGAAGTTGCCGCTCTCTCCGGCTCCCGGAGACGAAGAAGCTGCTTCTTCGCGCAAAGACGATTCTGCCGCTCACAGTGCTCTGCGGTGTGCGCCTTCTGCAGAAAGACGCCCGGGAGCTGTGCTTAGCTCTGAGAAGCACCGTACCTGCGTCTTTAGCCTCTCTTCTCGTCTACATCTTAGCAAAAAGCTTTTCCACTCTGTCTGGCAAGGAGAAACTGTGCCAGCACAGAAAACATCTCCCATCGTCTTCTAGAGGCTGCACGGAGGTCTGCCGAGTGTTTTGCAAGAAGAGAAAGAAAGTTGTCCAAAACAGCTTCCAATCGAATGTTCATGTGAATAGAAAAGGCAGGAGAGTGGTCAGGTACTGTTTTCTCTCAGTTGGCAAGCTGCGCACACAATCGCAGTGTTGTACAGCTTGTTTCATCACCTTTGCGAAGTTGCCGCTCTCTCCGGCTCCCGGAGACGAAGAAGCTGCTTCTTCGCGCAAAGACGATTCTGCCGCTCACAGTGCTCTGCTGTGTGCGCCTTCTGCCGAAAGAGCCCCGGGAGCGGTGCTTAGCTCTGCAGAGCACCGTACCTTGGTCTTTAGCCTCTCTTCTCGTCTACATCTTAGCAAAAAGCTTTTCCACTCTGTCTGGCAAGGAGAAACTGTGCCAGCACAAAAAACATCTCCCATCGTCTTCTAGAGGCTGCACGGAGGTCTGCCGAGTGTTTTGCAAGAAGAGAAAGAAAGTTGTCCAAAACAGCTTGCAATCGAATGTTCATGTGAATAGAAAAGGCAGGAGAGTGGTCAGGTACTGTTTTCTCTCAGTTGGCACGCTGCGCACACAATCGCAGTGTTGTACAGCTTGTTTCATCACCTTTGCGAAGTTGCCGCTCTCTCCGGCTCCCGGAGACGAAGAAGCTGCTTCTTCGCGCAAAGACGATTCTGCCGCTCACAGTGCTCTGCGGTGTGCGCCTTCTGCCGAAAGAGCCCCGGGAGCTGTGCTTAGCTCTGCAGAGCACCGTACCTTCGTCTTTAGCCTCTCTTCTCGTCTACATCTTAGCAAAAAGCTTTTCCACTCTGTCTGGCAAGGAGAAACTGTGCCAGCACAGAAAACATCTCCCATCGTCTTCTAGAGGCTGCACGGAGGTCTGCCGAGTGTTTTGCAAGAAGAGAAAGAAAGTTGTCCAAAACAGCTTGCAATCGAATGTTCATGTGAATAGAAAAGGCAGGAGAGTGGTCAGGTACTGTTTTCTCTCAGTTGGCAAGCTGCGCACACAATCGCAGTGTTGTACAGCTTGTTTCATCACCTTTGCGAAGTTGCCGCTCTCTCCGGCTCCCGGAGACGAAGAAGCTGCTTCTTCGCGCAAAGACGATTCTGCCGCTCACAGTGCTCTGCGGTGTGCGCCTTCTGCCGAAAGACGCCCGGGAGCGGTGCTTAGCTCTGCAGAGCACCGTACCTTCGTCTTTAGCCTCTCTTCTCGTCTACATCTTAGCAAAAAGCTTTTCCACTCTGTCTGGCAAGGAGAAACTCTGCCAACACAAAAAACATCTCCCATCGTGTTCTAGAGGCTGCACGGAGGTCTGCCGAATGTTTTGCAAGAAGAGAAAGAAAGTTGTCCAAAACAGCTTGCAATCGAATGTTCATGTGAATAGAAAAGGCAGGAGAGTGGTCAGGTACTGTTTTCTCTCAGTTGGCACGCTGCGCACACAATCGCAGTGTTGTACAGCTTGTTTCATCACCTTTGCGAAGTTGCCGCTCTCTCCGGCTCCCGGAGACGAAGAAGCTGCTTCTTCGCGCAAAGACGATTCTGCCGCTCACAGTGCTCTGCGGTGTGCGCCTTCTGCCGAAAGAGCCCCGGGAGCTGTGCTTAGCTCTGAGAAGCACCATACGTGCTTCTTTAGCCTCTCTTCTCGTCTACATCTTAGCAAAAAGCTTTTCCACTCTGTCTGGCAAGGAGAAACTGTGCCAGCACAGAAAACATCTCCCATCGTGTTCTAGAGGCTGCACGGAGGTCTGCCGAGTGTTTTGCAAGAAGAGAAAGAAAGTTGTCCAAAACAGCTTGCAATCGAATGTTCATGTGAATAGAAAAGGCAGGAGAGTGGTCAGGTACTGTTTCTCTCAGTTGGCAAGCTGCGCACACAATCGCAGTGTTGTACAGCTTGTTTCATCACCTTTGCCAAGTTGCCGCTCTCTCCGGCTCCCGGAGACGAAGAAGCTGCTTCTTCGCGCAAAGACGATTCTGCCGCTCACAGTGCTCTGCGGTGTGCGCCTTCTGCCGAAAGACGCCCGGGAGCGGTGCTTAGCTCTGCAGAGCACCGTACCTTCGTCTTTAGCCTCTCTTCTCGTCTACATCTTAGCAAAAAGCTTTTCCACTCTGTCTGGCAAGGAGAAACTGTGCCAGCAAAGAAAACATCTCCCATCGTGTTCTAGAGGCTGCACGGAGGTCTGCCGAGTGTTTTGCAAGAAGAGAAAGAAAGTTGTCCAAAACAGCTTGCAATCGAATGTTCATGTGAATAGAAAAGCCAGGAGAGTGGTCAGGTACTGTTTTCTCTCAGTTGGCAAGCTGCGCACACAATCGCAGTGTTGTACAGCTTGTTTCATCACCTTTGCCAAGTTGCCGCTCTCTCCGGCTCCCGGAGACGAAGAAGCTGCTTCTTCGCGCAAAGACGATTCTGCCGCTCACAGTGCTCTGCGGTGTGCGCCTTCTGCCGAAAGACGCCCGGGAGCGGTGCTTAGCTCTGCAGAGCACCGTACCTTCGTCTTTAGCCTCTCTTCTCGTCTACATCTTAGCAAAAAGCTTTTCCACTCTGTCTGGCAAGGAGAAACTGTGCCAGCAAAGAAAACATCTCCCATCGTCTTCTAGAGGCTGCACGGAGGTCTGCCGAGTGTTTTGCAAGAAGAGAAAGAAAGTTGTCCAAAACAGCTTGCAATCGAATGTTCATGTGAATAGAAAAGGCAGGAGAGTGGTCAGGTACTGTTTTCTCTCAGTTGGCAAGCTGCGCACACAATCGCAGTGTTGTACAGCTTGTTTCATCACCTTTGCCAAGTTGCCGCTCTCTTCCGGCTCCCGGAGACGAAGAAGCTGCTTCTTCGCGCAAAGACGATTCTGCCGCTCACAGTGCTCTGCGGTGTGCGCCTTCTGCCGAAAGACGCCCGGGAGCGGTGCTTAGCTCTGCAGAGCACCGTACCTTCGTCTTTAGCCTCTCTTCTCGTCTACATCTTAGCAAAAGCTTTTCCACTCTGTCTGGCAAGGAGAAACTGTGCCAGCACAGAAAACATCTCCCATCGTCTTCTAGAGGCTGCACGGAGGTCTGCCGAGTGTTTTGCAAGAAGAGAAAGAAAGTTGTCCAAAACAGCTTGCAATCGAATGTTCATGTGAATAGAAAAGGCAGGAGAGTGGTCAGGTACTGTTTTCTCTCAGTTGGCACGCTGCGCACACAATCGCAGTGTTGTACAGCTTGTTTCATCACCTTTGCCAAGTTGCCGCTCTCTCCGGCTCCCGGAGACGAAGAAGCTGCTTCTTCGCGCAAAGACGATTCTGCCGCTCACAGTGCTCTGCGGTGTGCGCCTTCTGCCGAAAGAGGTCCGGGAGCGGTGCTTAGCTCTGAGAAGCACCATACGTGCTTCTTTAGCTTCTCTTCTCGTCTACATCTTAGCAAAAAGCTTTTCCACTCTGTCTGGCAAGGAGAAACTGTGCCAGCACAGAAAACATCTCCCATCGTCTTCTAGAGGCTGCACGGAGGTCTGCCGAGTGTTTTGCAAGAAGAGAAAGAAAGTTGTCCAAAACAGCTTGCAATCGAATGTTCATGTGAATAGAAAAGGCAGGAGAGTGGTCAGGTACTGTTTTCTCTCACTTGGCAAGCTGCGCACACAATCGCAGTGTTGTACAGCTTGTTTCATCTCCTTTGCCAAGTTGCCGCTCTCTCCGGCTCCCGGAGACGAAGAAGCTGCTTCTTCGCGCAAAGACGATTCTGCCGCTCACAGTGCTCTGCGGTGTGCGCCTTCTGCCGAAAGACGCCCGGGAGCGGTGCTTAGCTCTGCAGAGCACCGTACCTTCGTCTTTAGCCTCTCTTCTCGTCTACATCTTAGCAAAAAGCTTTTCCACTCTGTCTGGCAAGGAGAAACTGTGCCAGCACAAAAAACATCTCCCATCGTGTTCTAGAGGCTGCACGCAGGTCTGCCGTGTGTTTTGCAAGAAGAGAAAGAAAGTTGTCCAAAACAGCTTGCAATCGAATGTTCATGTGAATAGAAAAGGCAGGAGAGTGGTCAGGTACTGTTTTCTCTCAGTTGGCACGCTGCGCACACAATCGCAGTGTTGTACAGCTTGTTTCATCACCTTTGCGAAGTTGCCGCTCTCTCCGGCTCCCGGAGACGAAGAAGCTGCTTCTTCGCGCAAAGACGATTCTGCCGCTCACAGTGCTCTGCGGTCTGCGCCTTCTGCCGAAAGACGCCCGGGAGCGGTGCTTAGCTCTGAGAAGCACCATACGTGCTTCTTTAGCTTCTCTTCTCGTCTACATCTTAGCAAAAAGCTTTTCCACTCTGTCTGGCAAGGAGAAACTGTGCCAGCACAGAAAACATCTCCCATCGTGTTCTAGAGGCTGCACGGAGGTCTGCCGAGTGTTTTGCAAGAAGAGAAAGAAAGTTGTCCAAAACAGCTTGCAATCGAATGTTCATGTGAATAGAAAAGGCAGGAGAGTGGTCAGGTACTGTTTTCTCTCACTTGGCAAGCTGCGCACACAATCGCAGTGTTGTACAGCTTGTTTCATCACCTTTGCCAAGTTGCCGCTCTCTCCGGCTCCCGGAGACGAAGAAGCTGCTTCTTCGCGCAAAGACGATTCTGCCGCTCACAGTGCTCTGCGGTGTGCGCCTTCTGCCGAAAGAGGCCCGGGAGCGGTGCTTAGCTCTGCAGAGCACCGTACCTTCGTCTTTAGCCTCTCTTCTCGTCTACATCTTAGCAAAAAGCTTTTCCACTCTGTCTGGCAAGGAGAAACTGTGCCAGCACAAAAAACATCTCCCATCGTCTTCTAGAGGCTGCACGGAGGTCTGCCGAGTGTTTTGCAAGAAGAGAAAGAAAGTTGTCCAAAACAGCTTGCAATCGAATGTTCATGTGAATAGAAAAGGCAGGAGAGTGGTCAGGTACTGTTTTCTCTCACTTGGCAAGCTGCGCACACAATCGCAGTGTTGTACAGCTTGTTTCATCTCCTTTGCCAAGTTGCCGCTCTCTCCGGCTCCCGGAGACGAAGAAGCTGCTTCTTCGCGCAAAGACGATTCTGCCGCTCACAGTGCTCTGCGGTGTGCGCCTTCTGCCGAAAGACGCCCGGGAGCGGTGCTTAGCTCTGCAGAGCACCGTACCTTCGTCTTTAGCCTCTCTTCTCGTCTACATCTTAGCAAAAAGCTTTTCCACTCTGTCTGGCAAGGAGAAACTGTGCCAGCACAAAAAACATCTCCCATCGTGTTCTAGAGGCTGCACGCAGGTCTGCCGAGTGTTTTGCAAGAAGAGAAAGAAAGTTGTCCAAAACAGCTTGCAATCGAATGTTCATGTGAATAGAAAAGGCAGGAGAGTGGTCAGGTACTGTTTTCTCTCAGTTGGCACGCTGCGCACCACAATCGCAGTGTTGTACAGCTTGTTTCATCACCTTTGCGAAGTTGCCGCTCTCTCCGGCTCCCGGAGACGAAGAAGCTGCTTCTTCGCGCAAAGACGATTCTGCCGCTCACAGTGCTCTGCGGTGTGCGCCTTCTGCCGAAAGACGCCCGGGAGCGGTGCTTAGCTCTGAGAAGCACCATACGTGCTTCTTTAGCTTCTCTTCTCGTCTACATCTTAGCAAAAAGCTTTTCCACTCTGTCTGGCAAGGAGAAACTGTGCCAGCACAGAAAACATCTCCCATCGTGTTCTAGAGGCTGCACGGAGGTCTGCCGAGTGTTTTGCAAGAAGAGAAAGAAAGTTGTCCAAAACAGCTTGCAATCGAATGTTCATGTGAATAGAAAAGGCAGGAGAGTGGTCAGGTACTGTTTTCTCTCACTTGGCAAGCTGCGCACACAATCGCAGTGTTGTACAGCTTGTTTCATCACCTTTGCCAAGTTGCCGCTCTCTCCGGCTCCCGGAGACGAAGAAGCTGCTTCTTCGCGCAAAGACGATTCTGCCGCTCACAGTGCTCTGCGGTGTGCGCCTTCTGCCGA